>NC_068947.1:22582793-22696935 GCF_026419915.1 Harpia harpyja | reverse complement strand
CGAGCCCTCGTCGTAGTAATGGTCCCCGGCAGCCCGAGCCCTCGTCGTAGTAATGGTCCCCCGGCAAGCCGAGCCCTCGTCGACAATTGTTTCCCCGGCAGCCGAGCCCTTGTCGTAGTAACGGTCCCCGGCAGCCGAGCCCTCGTCGTAGTAATGGTCCCCGGCAGCCGAGCATTCGTCGTAGTAATGGTCCCCGGCAGCCGAGCCCCTCGTCGACAATTGTTTCCCCGGCAGCCGAGCCCTTGTCGTAGTAACGGTCCCCGGCAGCCGAGCCCTCGTCGTAGTAATGGTCCCCGGCAGCCGAGCCCTCGTCGACAATTTTTTCCCCGGCAGCCGAGCCCTCGTCGTAGTAATGGTCCCCGGCAGCCGAGCCCTCGTCGACAATTGTTTCCCCGGCAGCCGAGCCCTCGTTGTAGTAATGGTCCCCGGCAGCCGAGCCCTCGTCGACAATTGTTTCCCCGGCAGCCGAAGCCCTCGTCGTAGTAAAGGGTCCCCGGCAACCAAGCCCTCGTCGTAGTAATGGTCCCCGGCAGCCGAGCCCTCGTCGACAATTTTTTCCCCGGCAGACGAGCCCTCGTCGTAGTAATGGTCCGCGGCAGCCGAGCCCTCGTCGACAATTGTTTCCCCGGCATCCGAGGCCTCGTTGTAGTAATGGTCCCCGGCAGCCGAGCCCTCGTCGACAATTGTTTCCCCCGGCAGCCGAGCCCTCGTCGTAGTAAAGGGTCCCCGGCAACCAAGCCCTCGTCGTAGTAATGGTCCCCCGGCAGGCGAGCCCTCGTCGTAGTAATGGTCCCCCGGCAGCCGAGCCCTCGTCGACAATTGTTTCCCCGGCAGCCGAGCTCTCGTCGTAGTAATGGTCCCCGGCAGCCGAGCCCTCGTCGTAGTAATGGTCCCCGGCAGTCGAGCCCTCGTCGACAATTGTTTCCCCGGCAGCCGAGCCCTCGTCGTAGTAATGGTCCCCGGCAGCCGAGCCCTCGTCATAGTAATGGTCCCCGGCAGCCGAGCCCTCGTCGACAATTTTTTCTCCGGCAGCCGAAGCCCTCGTCCGTAGTAATGGTCCCTGGCAGCCGAGCCCTCGTCGACAATTTTTTCCCCCGGCAGCCGAGCCCTCGTCGTAAGTAATGGTCCCCGGCAGCCGAGCCCTCGTCGACAATTGTTTCCCCGGCAGCCCGAGCCCTCGTCGTAGTAATGGTCCCCGGCAGCCGAGCCCTCGTCGTAGTAAACGGTCCCCGGCAGCCGAGCCCTCGTCGTAGTAACGGTCCCCGGCAGCCGAGCCCTCATCGTAGTAATGGTCCCCGGCAGCCGAGCCCTCGTCGACAATTTTTTCCCCGGCAGCCGAGCCCTCGTCGTAGTAACGGTCCCCGGCAGCCGAGCCCTCGTCGTAGTAAAGGTCCCCCGGCCAGCCGAGCCCCTCGTCGTAGTAATGGTCCCCGGCAGCCGAGCCCTCATCGTAGTAATGGTCCCCGGCAGCCGAGCCCTCGTCGTAGTAATGGTCCCCGGCAGCCGAGCCCTCGTCGACAATTGTTTCCCCGGCAGCCGAGCCCTCGTCGTAGTAATGGTCCCCGGCAGCCGAGCCCTCGTCGTAGTAACGGTCCCCGGCAGCCGAGCCCTCGTCTTAGTAATGGTCCCCGGCAGCCGAGCCCTCGTCGTAGTAATGGTCCCCCGGCAGCCGAGCCCTCGTCGTAGTAACGGTCCCCCGGCAGCCCGAGCACTCGTCGACAATTTTTTCCCCGGCAGCCGAAGCCCTCGTCGTAGTAATGGTCCCTGGCAGCCGAGCCCTCGTCGACAAATTTTTTCCCCGGCAGCCGAGCCCTCGTCGTAGTAATGGTCCCCGGCAGCCGAGCCCTCGTCGACAATTGTTTCCCCGGCAGCCGAGCTCTCGTCGTAGTAATGGTCCCCGGCAGCCGAGCCCTCGTCGTAGTAATGGTCCACCGGCAGCCGAGCCCTCGTCGACAATTTTTTCCCCGGCAGACGAGCCCCTCGTCGTAGTAATGGTCCCCCGGCAGCCGAGCCCCTCGTCATAGTAATGGTCCCCGGCAGCCGAAGCCCTCGTCGTAGTAATGGTCCCCGGCAAGCCGAGCCCTCGTCGTAGTAATGGTCCCCGGCAGCCGAGCCCTCGTCGTAGTAATGGTCCCCGGCAGCCGAGCCCTCGTCGTAGTAACGATCCCCGGCAGCCGAGCCCTCGTCGTAGTAATGGTCCCCGGCAGCCGAGCCCTCGTCGACAATTGTTTCCCCCGGCAGCCGAGCCCTTGTCGTAGTAACGGTCCCCGGCAGCCGAGCCCTCGTCGTAAGTAATGGTCCCCGGCAGCCGAGCATTCGTCGTAGTAATGGTCCCCGGCAGCCGAGCCCTCGTCGACAATTGTTTCCCCGGCAGCCGAGCCCCTTGTCGTAGTAACGGTCCCCGGCAGCCGAGCCCTCGTCGTAGTAATGGTCCCCGGCAGCCGAGCCCTCGTCGACAATTTTTTCCCCGGTAGACGAGCCCCTCGTCGTAGTAATGGTCCCCGGCAGCCGAGCCCTCGTCGACAATTGTTTCCCCGGCAGCCGAGCCCTCGTCGTAGTAATGGTCCCCGGCAGCCGAGCCCTCGTCGACAATTGTTTCCCCGGCAGCCGAGCCCTCGTCGTAGTAAAGGGTCCCCGGCAACCAAGCCCCTCGTCGTAGTAATGGTCCCCCGGCAGGCGAGCCCTCGTCGTAGTAATGGTCCCCGGCAGCCGAGCCCTCGTCGACAATTGTTTCCCCGGCAGCCGAGCCCTCGTCGTAGTAATGGTCCCCGGCAGCCGAGCCCTCGTCGACAATTTTTTCTCCGGCAACCGAGCCCTCGTCGTAGTAATGGTCCCTGGCAGCCGACGCCCTCGTCGACAATTTTTTCCCCCGGCAGCCGAGCCCTCGTCCGTAGTAATGGTCCCCGGCAGCCGAGCCCTCGTCGTAGTAATGGTCCCCGGCCAGCCGAAGCCCTCGTCGACAATTGTTTCCCCCGGCAGCCGAGCCCTCGTCGTAGTAATGGTCCCTGGCAGCCGAGCCCTCGTCGTAGTAACGGTCCCCGGCAGCCGAGCCCTCGTCGTAGTAACGGTCCCCGGCAGCCGAGCCCCTCATCGTAGTAATGGTCCCCGGCAGCCGAAGCCCTCGTCGACAATTTTTTCCCCGGCAGCCGAGCCCTCGTCGTAGTAACGGTCCCCGGCAGCCGAGCCCTCGTCGTAGTAAAGGTCCCCGGCAGCCGAGCCCTCGTCGTAGTAATGGTCCCCGGCAGCCGAGCCCTCATCGTAGTAATGGTCCCCGGCAGCCGAGCCCTCGTCGTAGTAATGGTCCCCGGCAGCCGAGCCCTCGTCGACAATTGTTTCCCCGGCAGCCGAGCCCTCGTCGTAGTAATGGTCCCCGGCAGCCGAGCCCTCGTCGTAGTAATGCTCCCCGGCAGCCGAAGCCCTCGTCGTAAGTAACGGTCCCCGGCAGCCGAGCCCTCGTCGTAGTAGTAACAGTCCCCGGCAGCCGAGCCCTCGTCGTAGTAACGGTCCCCGGCAGCCGAGCCCTCGTCGTAGTAATGGTCCCCGGCAGCCGAGCCCTCGTCGTAGTAACGGTCCCCGGCAGCCGAGCCCTCGTCGTAGTAATGGTCCCCGGCAGCCGAGCCCTCGTCGTAGTAATGGTCCCCGGCAGCCGAACCCTCGTCGACAATTGTTTCCCCGGCAGCCGAGCCCCTTGTCGTAGTAACGGTCCCCGGCAGCCGAGCCCCTCGTCGTAGTAATGGTCCCCGGCAGCCCGAGCATTCGTCGTAGTAATGGTCCCCGGCAGCCGAGCCCTCGTCGACAATTGTTTCCCCGGCAGCCGAGCCCCTTGTCGTTCAGTAACGGTCCCCGGCAGCCGAGCACCTCGTCGTAGTAATGGTCCCCGGCAGCCGAGCCCTCGTCGACAATTTTTTCCCCCGGCAGACGAGCCCTCGTCGTAGTAATGGTCCGCGGCAGCCGAGCCCTCGTCGACAATTGTTTCCCCGGCATCCGAGGCCTCGTTTGTAGTAATGGTCCCCGGCAGCCGAGCCCCTCGTCGACAATTGTTTCCCCGGCAGCCGAGCCCTCGTCGTAGTAAAGGGTCCCCGGCAACCAAGCCCTCGTCGTAGTAATGGTCCCCGGCAGGCGAGCCCTCGTCGTAGTAATGGTCCCCGGCAGCCGAGCCCTCGTCGACAATTGTTTCCCCGGCAGCCGAGCTCTCGTCGTAGTAATGGTCCCCGGCAGCCGAGCCCTCGTCGTAGTAATGGTCCCCCGGCAGTCGAGCCCTCGTCGACAATTGTTTCCCCGGCAGCCGAGCCCCTCGTCGTAGTAATGGTCCCCGGCAGCCGAAGCCCTCGTCGTAGTAATGGTCCCCGGCAGCCGAGCCCTCGTCGACAATTTTTTCTCCGGCAGCCGAGCCCTCGTCGTAGTAATGGTCCCTGGCAGCCGAGCCCTCGTCGACAATTTTTTCCCCGGCAGCCGAGCCCTCGTCGTAGTAATGGTCCCCGGCAGCCGAGCCACTCGTCGACAATTGTTTCCCCGGCAGCCGAGCCCTCGTCGTAGTAATGGTCCCCGGCAGCCGAGCCCCTCGTCGTAAGTAACGGTCCCCGGCAGCCGAGCCCTCATCGTAGTAATGGTCCCCGGCAGGCGAGCCCTCGTCGACAATTTTTTCCCCGGCAGCCGAGCCCTCGTCGTAGTAACGGTCCCCGGCAGCCGAGCCCTCATCGTAGTAATGGTCCCCGGCAGCCGAGCCCTCGTCGTAGTAATGGTCCCCCGGCAGCCGAGCCCTCGTCGTAGTAACGGTCCCCGGCAGCCGAGCCCTCGTCGTAGAGTAACGGTCCCCGGCAGCCGAGCCCTCGTCGTAGTAATGGTCCCCGGCAGCCGAGCCCTCGTCGTAGTAACGGTCCCCGGCAGCCGAGCCCCTCGTCGTAGTAATGGTCCCCGGCAGCCGAGCCCCTCGTCGACAATTTTTTTCCCCGGCAGCCGAGCCCTCGTCGTAGTAATGGTCCCCGGCAGCCGAGCCCTCGTCGACAATTGTTTCCCCGGCAGCCGAGCCCTCGTCGTAGTAAAGGGTCCCGGGCAACCAAGCCCTCGTCGTAGTAATGGTCCCCGGCAGGCGAAGCCCTCGTCGTAGTAATGGTCCCCGGCAGCCGAGCCATCGTCGACAATTGTTTCCCCCGGCAGCCGAGCTCTCGTCGTAGTAATGGTCCCCGACAGCCGAGCCCTCGTCGTTAGTAATGGTCCCCGGCCAGTCGAGCCCTCGTCGACAATTGTTTCCCCGGCAGCCGAAGCCCTCGTCGTAGTAATGGTCCCCGGCAGCCGAGCCCTCGTCGTAGTAATGGTCCCCCGGCAGCCGAGCCCTCGTCGACAATTTTTTCTCCGGCAACCGAGCCCTCGTCGTAGTAATGGTCCCTGGCAGCCGAAGCCCTCGTCGACAATTTTTTCCCCGGCAGCCGAGCCCCTCGTCGTAGTAATGGTCCCCGGCAGCCGAAGCCCTCGTCGTAGTAATGGTCCCCCGGCAGCCGAGCACCTCGTCGACAATTGTCTTCCCCGGCAGCCGAGCCCTCGTCGTAGTAATGGTCCCTGGCAGCCGAGCCCTCGTCGTAGTAACGGTCCCCGGCAGCCGAGCCCTCGTCGTTAGTAACGGTCCCCGGCAGCCGAGCCCTCATCGTAGTAATGGTCCCCGGCAGCCGAGCCCTCGTCGACAATTTTTTCCCCGGCAGCCGAGCCCTCGTCGTTAGTAACGGTCCCCCGGCAGCCGAGCCCCTCGTCGTAGTAAAGGTCCCCGGCAGCCGAGCCCTCGTCGTAGTAATGGTCCCCGGCAGCCGAGCCCTCATCGTAGTAATGGTCCCCGGCAGCCGAGCCCTCGTCGTAGTAATGGTCCCCGGCAGCCGAGCCCTCGTCGACAATTGTTTCCCCGGCAGCCGAGCCCCTCGTCGTAGTAATGGTCCCCGGCAGCCGAGCCCTCGTCGTAGTAATGGTCCCCCGGCAGCCGAGCCCTCGTCGTAAGTAACGGTCCCCGGCAGCCGAGCCCTCGTCGTAGTAACAGTCCCCGGCAGCCGAGCCCTCGTCGTAGTAACGGTCCCCGGCAGCCGAGCCCCTCGTCGTAGTAATGGTCCCCGGCAGCCGAGCCCTCGTCGTAAGTAACGGTCCCCCGGCAGCCGAGCCCTCGTCGTAGTAATGGTCCCCCGGCAGCCGAGCCCTCGTCGACAATTGTTTCCCCGGCAGCCGAGCCCTTGTCGTAGTAACGGTCCCCCGGCAGCCGAGCCCTCGTCGTAGTAATGGTCCCCGGCCAGCCGAGCATTCGTCGTAGTAATGGTCCCCCGGCAGCCGAGCCCTCGTCGACAATTGTTTCCCCGGCAGCCGAGCCCTTGTCGTAGTAACGGTCCCCGGCAGCCGAGCCCTCGTCGTAGTAATGGTCCCCGGCAGCCGAGCCCTCGTCGACAATTTTTTCCCCGGCAGACGAGCCCTCGTCGTAGTAATGGTCCGCGGCAGCCGAGCCCTCGTCGACAATTGTTTCCCCGGCATCCGAGGCCTCGTTGTAGTAATGGTCCCCGGCAGCCGAGCCCTCGTCGACAATTGTTTCCCCGGCAGCCGAGCCCTCGTCGTAGTAAAGGGTCCCCGGCAACCAAGCCCTCGTCGTAGTAATGGTCCCCGGCAGGCGAGCCCCTCGTCGTAGTAATGGTCCCCGGCAGCCGAGCCCCTCGTCGACAATTGTTTCCCCGGCAGCCGAGCTCTCGTCGTAGTAATGGTCCCCGGCAGCCGAGCCCCTCGTCGTAGTAATGGTCCCCGGCAGTCGAGCCCCTCGTCGACAATTGTTTCCCCCGGCAGCCGAGCCCTCGTCGTAGTAATGGTCCCCGGCAGCCGAGCCCTCGTCGTAGTAATGGTCCCCGGCAGCCGAGCCCTCGTCGACAATTTTTTCTCCGGCAGCCGAGCCCTCGTCGTAGTAATGGTCCCTGGCAGCCGAGCCCCTCGTCGACAATTTTTTCCCCGGCAGCCGAGCCCTCGTCGTAGTAATGGTCCCCGGCAGCCGAGCCCCTCGTCGACAATTGTTTCCCCGGCAGCCGAGCCCTCGTCGTAGTAATGGTCCCCGGCAGCCGAGCCCTCGTCCGTAGTAACGGTCCCCGGCAGCCGAGCCCTCATCGTAGTAATGGTCCCCGGCAGGCGAGCCCTCGTCGACAATTTTTTCCCCGGCAGCCGAGCCCTCGTCGTAGTAACGGTCCCCGGCAGCCGAGCCCCTCATCGTAGTAATGGTCCCCGGCAGCCGAGCCCTCGTCGTAGTAATGGTCCCCGGCAGCCGAGCCCCTCGTCGTAGTAACGGTCCCCCGGCAGCCGAGCCCTCGTCGTAGTAACGGTCCCCGGCAGCCGAGCCCTCGTCGTAGTAATGGTCCCCCGGCAGCCGAGCCCTCGTCGTAGTAACGGTCCCCGGCAGCCGAGCCCTCGTCGTAGTAATGGTCCCCGGCAGCCGAGCCCTCGTCGACAATTTTTTCCCCCGGCAGCCGAGCCCTCGTCGTAGTAATGGTCCCCGGCAGCCGAGCCCTCGTCGACAATTTTTTTCCCCGGCAGCCGAGCCCTCGTTGTAGTAATGGTCCCCGGCAGCCGAGCCCTCGTCGACAATTGTTTCCCCGGCAGCCGAGCCCTCGTCGTAGTAAAGGGTCCCCGGCAACCAAGCCCTCGTCGTAGTAATGGTCCCTGGCAGGCGAGCCCTCGTCGTAGTAATGGTCCCCGGCAGCCGAGCCCTCGTCGACAATTGTTTCCCCGGCAGCCGAGCTCTCGTCGTAGTAATGGTCCCCCGGCAGCCGAGCCCTCGTCGTAGTAATGGTCCCCCGGCAGCCGAGCCCTCGTCGACAATTGTTTCCACGGCAGCCGAGCCCTCGTCGTAGTAATGGTCCCCGGCAGCCGAGCCCTCGTCGACAATTTTTTCTCCGGCAGCCGAGCCCTCGTCGTAGTAATGGTCCCTGGCAGCCGAGCCCTCGTCGACAATTTTTTCCCCGGCAGCCGAGCCCTCGTCGTAGTAATGGTCCCCGGCAGCCGAGCCCTCGTCGTAGTAATGGTCCCCGGCAGCCGAGCCCTCGTCGACAATTGTTTCCCCCGGCAGCCGAGCCCTCGTCGTAGTAATGGTCCCCGGCAGCCGAGCCCTCGTCGACAATTTTTTCCCCGGCAGCCGAGCCCTCGTCGTAGTAATGGTCCCCGGCAGCCGAGCCCTCGTCGTAGTAATGGTCCCCGGCAGCCGAGCCCTCGTCGACAATTGTTTCCCCGGCAGCCGAGCCCTCGTCGTAGTAATGGTCCCCGGCAGCCGAGCCCTCGTCGTAGTAACGGTCCCCGGCAGCCGAGCCCTCGTCGTAGTAACGGTCCCCGGCAGGCGAGCCCTCATCGTAGTAATGGTCCCCGGCAGCCGAGCCCTCGTCGACAATTTTTTCCCCGGCAGCCGAGCCCTCGTCGTAGTAACGGTCCCCGGCAGCCGAGCCCTCGTCGTAGTAAAGGTCCCCGGCAGCCGAGCCCTCGTCGTAGTAATGGTCCCCGGCAGCCGAGCCCTCGTCGACAATTGTTTCCCCGGCAGCCGAGCCCTTGTCGTAGTAACGGTCCCCGGCAGCCGAGCCCTCGTCGTAGTAATGGTCCCCGGCAGCCGAGCATTCGTCGTAGTAATGGTCCCCGGCAGCCGAGCCCTCGTCGACAATTGTTTCCCCGGCAGCCGAGCCCTTGTCGTAGTAACGGTCCCCGGCAGCCGAGACCCTCGTCGTAGTAATGGTCCCCGGCAGCCGAGCCCTCGTCGACAATTTTTTCCCCGGCAGACGAGCCCTCGTCGTAGTAATGGTCCCCGGCAGCCGAGCCCTCGTCGACAATTGTTTCCCCGGCAGCCGAGCCCTCGTTGTAGTAATGGTCCCCGGCAGCCGAGCACTCGTCGACAATTTTTTCCCCGGCAGCCGAGCCCTCGTCGTAGTAATGGTCCCCGGCAGCCGAGCCCTCGTCGACAATTGTTTCCCCGGCAGCCGAGCTCTCGTCGTAATAATGGTCCCCGGCAGCCGAGCCCTCGTCGTAGTAATGGTCCCCGGCAGCCGAGCCCTCGCCGACAATTTTTTCCCCGGCAGACGAGCCCTCGTCGTAGTAATGGTCCCCGGCAGCCGAGCCCTCGTCGTAGTAATGGTCCCCGGCAGCCGAGCCCTCGTCGTAGTAACGGTCCCCGGCAGCCGAGCCCTCGTCGTAGTAACGGTCCCCGGCAGCCGAGCCCTCGTCGTAGTAATGGTCCCCGGCAGCCGAGCCCTCGTCGTAGTAATGGTCCCCGGCAGCCGAGCCCTCGTCGTAGTAACGGTCCCCGGCAGCCGAGCCCTCGTCGTAGTAATGGTCCCCGGCAGCCGAGCCCTCGTCGACAATTGTTTCCCCGGCAGCCGAGCCCTTGTCGTAGTAACGGTCCCCGGCAGCCGAGCCCTCGTCGTAGTAATGGTCCCCGGCAGCCGAGCATTCGTCGTAGTAATGGTCCCCGGCAGCCGAGCCCTCGTCGACAATTGTTTCCCCGGCAGCCGAGCCCTTGTCGTAGTAACGGTCCCCGGCAGCCGAGCCCTCGTCGTAGTAATGGTCCCCGGCAGCCGAGCCCTCGTCGACAATTTTTTCCCCGGCAGACGAGCCCTCGTCGTAGTAATGGTCCCCGGCAGCCGAGCCCTCGTCGACAATTGTTTCCCCGGCAGCCGAGCCCTCGTTGTAGTAATGGTCCCCGGCAGCCGAGCCCTCGTCGACAATTGTTTCCCCGGCAGCCGAGCCCTCGTCGTAGTAAAGGGTCCCCGGCAACCAAGCCCTCGTCGTAGTAATGGTCCCCGGCAGGCGAGCCCTCGTCGTAGTAATGGTCCCCGGCAGCCGAGCCCTCGTCGACAATTGTTTCCCCGGCAGCCGAGCTCTCGTCGTAGTAATGGTCCCCGACAGCCGAGCCCTCGTCGTAGTAATGGTCCCCAGCAGTCGAGCCCTCGTCGACAATTGTTTCCCCGGCAGCCGGGGACCATTACTACGACGAGGGCTCGGCTGCCGGGGACCGTTACTACGACAAGGGCTCGGCTGCCGGGGAAACAATTGTCGACGAGGGCTCGGCTGCCGGGGACCATTACTACGACGAATGCTCGGCTGCCGGGGACCATTACTACGACGAGGGGCTCGGCTGCCGGGGACCGTTACTACGACAAGGGCTCGGCTGCCGGGGAAACAATTGTCGACGAGGGCTCGGCTGCCGGGGGACCATTACTACGACGAGGGCTCGGCTGCCGGGGACCGTTACTACGACGAGGGCTCGGCTGCCGGGGACCATTACTACGACGAGGGCTCGGCTGCCGGGGACCATTACTACGACGAGGGCTCGGCTGCCGGGGACCGTTACTACGACGAGGGCTCGGCTGCCGGGGACCGTTACTACGACGAGGGGCTCGGCTGCCGGGGGACCATTACTACGACGAGGGCTCGGCTGCCGGGGACCATTACTACGACGAGGGCTCGTCTGCCGGGGAAAAAATTGTCGGCGAGGGCTCGGCTGCCGGGGACCATTACTACGACGAGGGCTCGGCTGCCGGGGGAACCATTATTACGACGAGAGCTCGGCTGCCGGGGAAACAATTGTCGACGAGGGCTCGGCTGCCGGGGACCATTACTACGACGAGGGCTCGGCTGCCGGGGAAAAAATTGTCGACGAGTGCTCGGCTGCCGGGGACCATTACTACAACGAGGGCTCGGCTGCCGGGGAAACAATTGTCGACGAGGGCTCGGCTGCCGGGGGACCATTACTACGACGAGGGCTCGTCTGCCGGGGAAAAAATTGTCGACGAGGGCTCGGCTGCCGGGGACCATTACTACGACGAGGGCTCGGCTGCCGGGGACCGTTACTACGACAAGGGCTCGGCTGCCGGGGAAACAATTGTCGACGAGGGCTCGGCTGCCGGGGACCATTACTACGACGAATGCTCGGCTGCCGGGGACCATTACTACGACGAGGGCTCGGCTGCCGGGGACCGTTACTACGACAAGGGCTCGGCTGCCGGGGAAACAATTGTCGACGAGGGCTCGGCTGCCGGGGACCATTACTACGACGAGGGCTCGGCTGCCGGGGACCTTTACTACGACGAGGGGCTCGGCTGCCGGGGACCGTTACTACGACGAGGGCTCGGCTGCCGGGGAAAAAATTGTCGACGAGGGCTCGGCTGCCGGGGACCATTACTACGATGAGGGCTCGCCTGCCGGGGACCGTTACTACGACGAGGGCTCGGCTGCCGGGGACCGTTACTACGACGAGGGCTCGGCTGCCGGGGACCATTACTACGACGAGGGCTCGGCTGCCGGGGAAACAATTGTCGACGAGGGCTCGGCTGCCGGGGACCATTACTACGACGAGGGCTCGGCTGCCGGGGACCATTACTACGACGAGGGCTCGGCTGCCGGGGAAAAAATTGTCGACGAGGGCTCGGCTGCCGGGGACCATTACTACGACGAGGGCTCGGCTGCCGGGGAAACAATTGTCGACGAGGGCTCGGCTGCCGGGGACCATTACTACGACGAGGGCTCGGCTGCCGGGGACCATTACTACGACGAGGGCTCGGCTGCCGGGGAAAAAATTGTCGACGAGGGCTCGGCTGCCAGGGACCATTACTACGACGAGGGCTCGGCTGCCGGAGAAAAAATTGTCGACGAGGGCTCGGCTGCCGGGGACCATTACTACGACGAGGGCTCGGCTGCCGTGGAAACAATTGTCGACGAGGGCTCGGCTGCCGGGGACCATTACTACGACGAGGGCTCGGCTGCCGGGGACCATTACTACGACGAGAGCTCGGCTGCCGGGGAAACAATTGTCGACGAGGGCTCGGCTGCCGGGGACCATTACTACGACGAGGGCTCGCCTGCCAGGGACCATTACTACGACGAGGGCTTGGTTGCCGGGGACCCTTTACTACGACGAGGGCTCGGCTGCCGGGGAAACAATTGTCGACGAGGGCTCGGCTGCCGGGGACCATTACTACAACGAGGGCTCGGCTGCCGGGGAAAAAAATTGTCGACGAGGGCTCGGCTGCCGGGGACCATTACTACGACGAGGGCTCGGCTGCCGGGGAAAAAATTGTCGACGAGGGCTCGGCTGCCGGGGACCATTACTACGACGAGGGCTCGGCTGCCGGGGACCGTTACTACGACGAGGGCTCGGCTGCCGGGGACCATTACTACGACGAGGGCTCGGCTGCCGGGGACCGTTACTACGACGAGGGCTCGGCTGCCGGGGACCGTTACTACGACGAGGGCTCGGCTGCCGGGGACCATTACTACGACGAGGGCTCGGCTGCCGGGGACCATTACTACGATGAGGGCTCGGCTGCCGGGGACCGTTACTACGACGAGGGCTCGGCTGCCGGGGAAAAAATTGTCGACGAGGGCTCGCCTGCCGGGGACCATTACTACGATGAGGGCTCGGCTGCCGGGGACCGTTACTACGACGAGGGCTCGGCTGCCGGGGACCATTACTACGACGAGGGCTCGGCTGCCGGGGAAACAATTGTCGACGAGGGCTCGGCTGCCGGGGACCATTACTACGACGAGGGCTCGGCTGCCGGGGAAAAAATTGTCGACGAGGGCTCGGCTGCCAGGGACCATTACTACGACGAGGGCTCGGCTGCCGGAGAAAAAATTGTCGACGAGGGCTCGGCTGCCGGGGACCATTACTACGACGAGGGCTCGGCTGCCGGGGGACCATTACTACGACGAGGGCTCGGCTGCCGGGGAAACAATTGTCGACGAGGGCTCGACTGCCGGGGACCATTACTACGACGAGGGCTCGGCTGCCGGGGACCATTACTACGACGAGAGCTCGGCTGCCGGGGAAACAATTGTCGACGAGGGCTCGGCTGCCGGGGACCATTACTACGACGAGGGCTCGCCTGCCGGGGACCATTACTACGACGAGGGCTTGGTTGCCGGGGACCCTTTACTACGACGAGGGCTCGGCTGCCGGGGAAACAATTGTCGACGAGGGCTCGGCTGCCGGGGACCATTACTACAACGAGGCCTCGGATGCCGGGGAAACAATTGTCGACGAGGGCTCGGCTGCCGCGGACCATTACTACGACGAGGGCTCGTCTGCCGGGGAAAAAATTGTCGACGAGGGCTCGGCTGCCGGGGACCATTACTACGACGAGGGCTCGGCTGCCGGGGACCGTTACTACGACAAGGGCTCGGCTGCCGGGGAAACAATTGTCGACGAGGGCTCGGCTGCCGGGGACCATTACTACGACGAATGCTCGGCTGCCGGGGACCATTACTACGACGAGGGCTCGGCTGCCGGGGACCGTTACTACGACAAGGGCTCGGCTGCCGGGGAAACAATTGTCGACGAGGGCTCGGCTGCCGGGGACCATTACTACGACGAGGGCTCGGCTGCCGGGGACCGTTACTACGACGAGGGCTCGGCTGCCGGGGACCATTACTACGACGAGGGCTCGGCTGCCGGGGACCGTTACTACGACGAGGGCTCGGCTGCCGGGGACTGTTACTACGACGAGGGCTCGGCTGCCGGGGACCGTTACTACGACGAGGGCTCGGCTGCCGGGGACCATTACTACGACGAGGGCTCGGCTGCCGGGGACCATTACTACGACGAGGGCTCGGCTGCCGGGGAAACAATTGTCGACGAGGGCTCGGCTGCCGGGGACCATTACTACGACGAGGGCTCGGCTGCCGGGGACCATTACTACGATGAGGGCTCGGCTGCCGGGGACCATTACTACGACGAGGGCTCGGCTGCCGGGGACCTTTACTACGACGAGGGCTCGGCTGCCGGGGACCGTTACTACGACGAGGGCTCGGCTGCCGGGGAAAAAATTGTCGACGAGGGCTCGGCTGCCGGGGACCATTACTACGATGAGGGCTCGGCTGCCGGGGACCGTTACTACGACGAGGGCTCGGCTGCCGGGGACCGTTACTACGACGAGGGCTCGGCTGCCAGGGACCATTACTACGACGAGGGCTCGGCTGCCGGGGAAACAATTGTCGACGAGGGCTCGGCTGCCGGGGACCATTACTACGACGAGGGCTCGGCTGCCGGGGACCATTACTACGACGAGGGCTCGGCTGCCGGGGAAAAAATTGTCGACGAGGGCTCGGCTGCCAGGGACCATTACTACGACGAGGGCTCGGTTGCCGGAGAAAAAATTGTCGACGAGGGCTCGGCTGCCGGGGACCATTACTACGACGAGGGCTCGGCTGCCGGGGACCATTACTACGACGAGGGCTCGGCTGCCGGGGAAACAATTGTCGACGAGGGCTCGACTGCCGGGGACCATTACTACGACGAGGGCTCGGCTGTCGGGGACCATTACTACGACGAGAGCTCGGCTGCCGGGGAAACAATTGTCGACGATGGCTCGGCTGCCGGGGACCATTACTACGACGAGGGCTCGCCTGCCGGGGACCATTACTACGACGAGGGCTTGGTTGCCCGGGACCCTTTACTACGACGAGGGCTCGGCTGCCGGGGAAACAATTGTCGACGAGGGCTCGGCTGCCGGGGACCATTACTACGACGAGGGCTCGGCTGCCGGGGAAAAAATTGTCGACGAGGGCTCGGCTGCCGGGGACCATTACTACGACGAGGGCTCGGCTGCCGGGGACCGTTACTACGACGAGGGCTCGGCTGCCGGGGACCATTACTACGACGAGGGCTCGGCTGCCGGGGACCGTTACTACGACGAGGGCTCGGCTGCCGGGGACCGTTACTACGACGAGGGCTCGGCTGCCGGGGACCATTACTACGACGAGGGCTCGGCTGCCGGGGACCATTACTACGATGAGGGCTCGGCTGCCGGGGACCGTTACTACGACGAGGGCTCGGCTGCCGGGGAAAAAATTGTCGACGAGGGCTCGCCTGCCGGGGACCATTACTACGATGAGGGCTCGGCTGCCGGGGACCGTTACTACGACGAGGGCTCGGCTGCCGGGGACCATTACTACGACGAGGGCTCGGCTGCCGGGGAAACAATTGTCGACGAGGGCTCGGCTGCCGGGGACCATTACTACGACGAGGGCTCGGCTGCCGGGGAAAAAATTGTCGACGAGGGCTCGGCTGCCAGGGACCATTACTACGACGAGGGCTCGGCTGCCGGAGAAAAAATTGTCGACGAGGGCTCGGCTGCCGGGGACCATTACTACGACGAGGGCTCGGCTGCCGGGGACCATTACTACGACGAGGGCTCGGCTGCCGGGGAAACAATTGTCGACGAGGGCTCGACTGCCGGGGACCATTACTACGACGAGGGCTCGGCTGCCGGGGACCATTACTACGACGAGAGCTCGGCTGCCGGGGAAACAATTGTCGACGAGGGCTCGGCTGCCGGGGACCATTACTACGACGAGGGCTCGCCTGCCGGGGACCATTACTACGACGAGGGCTTGGTTGCCGGGGACCCTTTACTACGACGAGGGCTCGGCTGCCGGGGAAACAATTGTCGACGAGGGCTCGGCTGCCGGGGACCATTACTACAACGAGGCCTCGGATGCCGGGGAAACAATTGTCGACGAGGGCTCGGCTGCCGCGGACCATTACTACGACGAGGGCTCGTCTGCCGGGGAAAAAATTGTCGACGAGGGCTCGGCTGCCGGGGACCATTACTACGACGAGGGCTCGGCTGCCGGGGACCGTTACTACGACAAGGGCTCGGCTGCCGGGGAAACAATTGTCGACGAGGGCTCGGCTGCCGGGGACCATTACTACGACGAATGCTCGGCTGCCGGGGACCATTACTACGACGAGGGCTCGGCTGCCGGGGACCGTTACTACGACAAGGGCTCGGCTGCCGGGGAAACAATTGTCGACGAGGGTTCGGCTGCCGGGGACCATTACTACGACGAGGGCTCGGCTGCCGGGGACCATTACTACGACGAGGGCTCGGCTGCCGGGGACCGTTACTACGACGAGGGCTCGGCTGCCGGGGACCATTACTACGACGAGGGCTCGGCTGCCGGGGACCGTTACTACGACGAGGGCTCGGCTGCCGGGGACTGTTACTACGACGAGGGCTCGGCTGCCGGGGACCGTTACTACGACGAGGGCTCGGCTGCCGGGGAGCATTACTACGACGAGGGCTCGGCTGCCGGGGACCATTACTACGACGAGGGCTCGGCTGCCGGGGAAACAATTGTCGACGAGGGCTCGGCTGCCGGGGACCATTACTACGACGAGGGCTCGGCTGCCGGGGACCATTACTACGATGAGGGCTCGGCTGCCGGGGACCATTACTACGACGAGGGCTCGGCTGCCGGGGACCTTTACTACGACGAGGGCTCGGCTGCCGGGGACCGTTACTACGACGAGGGCTCGGCTGCCGGGGAAAAAATTGTCGACGAGGGCTCGGCTGCCGGGGACCATTACTACGATGAGGGCTCGGCTGCCGGGGACCGTTACTACGACGAGGGCTCGGCTGCCGGGGACCGTTACTACGACGAGGGCTCGGCTGCCAGGGACCATTACTACGACGAGGGCTCGGCTGCCGGGGAAACAATTGTCGACGAGGGCTCGGCTGCCGGGGACCATTACTACGACGAGGGCTCGGCTGCCGGGGACCATTACTACGACGAGGGCTCGGCTGCCGGGGAAAAAATTGTCGACGAGGGCTCGGCTGCCAGGGACCATTACTACGACGAGGGCTCGGTTGCCGGAGAAAAAATTGTCGACGAGGGCTCGGCTGCCGGGGACCATTACTACGACGAGGGCTCGGCTGCCGGGGAAACAATTGTCGACGAGGGCTCGGCTGCCGGGGACCATTACTACGACGAGGGCTCGCCTGCCGGGGACCATTACTACGACGAGGGCTTGGTTGCCGGGGACCCTTTACTACGACGAGGGCTCGGCTGCCGGGGAAACAATTGTCGACGAGGGCTCGGCTGCCGGGGACCATTACTACGACGAGGGCTCGGCTGCCGGGGAAACAATTGTCGACGAGGGCTCGGCTGCCGGGGACCATTACTACGACGAGGGCTCGTCTACCGGGGAAAAAATTGTCGACGAGGGCTCGGCTGCCGGGGACCATTACTACGACGAGGGCTCGGCTGCCGGGGACCGTTACTACGACAAGGGCTCGGCTGCCGGGGAAACAATTGTCGACGAGGGCTCGGCTGCCGGGGACCATTACTACGACGAATGCTCGGCTGCCGGGGACCATTACTACGACGAGGGCTCGGCTGCCGGGGACCGTTACTACGACAAGGGCTCGGCTGCCGGGGAAACAATTGTCGACGAGGGCTCGGCTGCCGGGGACCATTACTACGACGAGGGCTCGGCTGCCGGGGATCGTTACTACGACGAGGGCTCGGCTGCCGGGGACCATTACTACGACGAGGGCTCGGCTGCCGGGGACCATTACTACGACGAGGGCTCGGCTGCCGGGGACCATTACTACGACGAGGGCTCGGCTGCCGGGGACCATTACTATGACGAGGGCTCGGCTGCCGGGGACCATTACTACGACGAGGGCTCGTCTGCCGGGGAAAAAATTGTCGACGAGGGCTCGGCTGCCGGGGACCATTACTACGACGAGGGCTCGGCTGCCGGGGACCATTACTACGACGAGAGCTCGGCTGCCGGGGAAACAATTGTCGACGAGGGCTCGGCTGCCGGGGACCATTACTACGACGAGGGCTCGGCTGCCGGGGAAAAAATTGTCGACGAGGGCTCGGCTGCCAGGGACCATTACTACGACGAGGGCTCGGCTGCCGGGGAAAAAATTGTCGACGAGTGCTCGGCTGCCGGGGACCGTTACTACGACGAGGGCTCGGCTGCCGGGGACCATTACTACGACGAGGGCTCGGCTGCCGGGGACCATTACTAAGACGAGGGCTCGGCTGCCGGGGACCGTTACTACGACGAGGGCTCGGCTGCCGGGGACCATTACTACGACGAGGGCTCGGCTGCCGGGGGAAACAATTGTCGACGAGGGCTCGGCTGCCGGGGACCATTACTACGACGAGGGCTCGGCTGCCGGGGACCATTACTACGATGAGGGCTCGGCTGCCGGGGACCATTACTACGACGAGGGCTCGGCTGCCGGGGACCTTTACTACGACGAGGGCTCGGCTGCCGGGGACCGTTACTACGACGAGGGCTCGGCTGCCGGGGAAAAAATTGTCGACGAGGGCTCGGCTGCCGGGGACCATTACTACGATGAGGGCTCGGCTGCCGGGGACCGTTACTACGACGAGGGCTCGGCTGCCGGGGACCGTTACTACGACGAGGGCTCGGCTGCCGGGGACCATTACTACGACGAGGGCTCGGCTGCCGGGGAAACAATTGTCGACGAGGGCTCGGCTGCCGGGGACCATTACTACGACGAGGGCTCGGCTGCCGGGGAAAAAATTGTCGACGAGGGCTCGGCTGCCAGGGACCATTACTACGACGAGGGCTCGGCTGCCGGAGAAAAAATTGTCGACGAGGGCTCGGCTGCCGGGGACCATTACTATGACGAGGGCTCGGCTGCCGGGGACCATTACTACGACGAGGGCTCGGCTGCCGGGGAAACAATTGTCGACGAGGGCTCGACTGCCGGGGACCATTACTACGACGAGGGCTCGGCTGCCGGGGACCATTACTACGACGAGAGCTCGGCTGCCGGGGAAACAATTGTCGACGAGGGCTCGGCTGCCGGGGACCATTACTACGACGAGGGCTCGCCTGCCGGGGACCATTACTACGACGAGGGCTTGGTTGCCGGGGACCCTTTACTACGACGAGGGCTCGGCTGCCGGGGAAACAATTGTCGACGAGGGCTCGGCTGCCGGGGACCATTACTACAACGAGGCCTCGGATGCCGGGGAAACAATTGTCGACGAGGGCTCGGCTGCCGCGGACCATTACTACGACGAGGGCTCGTCTGCCGGGGAAAAAATTGTCGACGAGGGCTCGGCTGCCGGGGACCATTACTACGACGAGGGCTTGGTTGCCGGGGACCCTTTACTACGACGAGGGCTCGGCTGCCGGGGAAACAATTGTCGACGAGGGCTCGGCTGCCGGGGACCATTACTACAACGAGGGCTCGGCTGCCGGGGAAACAATTGTCGACGAGGGCTCGGCTGCCGGGGACCATTACTACGACGAGGGCTCGGCTGCCGGGGAAAAAATTGTCGACGAGGGCTCGGCTGCCGGGGACCATTACTACGACGAGGGCTCGGCTGCCGGGGACCGTTACTACGACAAGGGCTCGGCTGCCGGGGAAACAATTGTCGACGAGGGCTCGGCTGCCGGGGACCATTACTACGACGAATGCTCGGCTGCCGGGGACCATTACTACGACGAGGGCTCGGCTGCCGGGGACCGTTACTACGACAAGGGCTCGGCTGCCGGGGAAACAATTGTCGACGAGGGCTCGGCTGCCGGGGACCATTACTACGACGAGGGCTCGGCTGCCGGGGACCATTACTACGACGAGGGCTCGGCTGCCGGGGACCGTTACTACGACGAGGGCTCGGCTGTCGGGGACCGTTACTACGACGAGGGCTCGGCTGCCGGGGACCATTACTACGACGAGGGCTCGGCTGCCGGGGACCGTTACTACGACGAGGGCTCGGCTGCCGGGGACCGTTACTACGACGAGGGCTCGGCTGCCGGGGACCATTACTACGACGAGGGCTCGGCTGCCGGGGACCGTTACTACGACGAGGGCTCGTCTGCCGGGGAAAAAATTGTCGACGAGGGCTCGGCTGCCGGGGACCATTACTACGACGAGGGCTCGGCTGCCGGGGACCATTACTACGACGAGAGCTCGGCTGCCGGGGAAACAATTGTCGACGAGGGCTCGGCTGCCGGGGACCATTACTACGACGAGGGCTCGGCTGCCGGGGACCATTACTACGACGAGGGCTCGGCTGCCGGGGACCGTTACTACGACGAGGGCTCGGCTGCCGGGGACCATTACTACGACGAGGGCTCGGCTGCCGGGGACCATTACTACGACGAGGGCTCGGCTGCCGGGGACCGTTACTACGACGAGGGCTCGGCTGCCAGGGACCGTTACTACGACGAGGGCTCGGCTGCCGGGGACCATTACTACGACGAGGGCTCGGCTGCCGGGGAAACAATTGTCGACGAGGGCTCGGCTGCCGGGGACCATTACTACGACGAGGGCTCGGCTGCCGGGGACCATTACTACGATGAGGGCTCGGCTGCCGGGGAGCATTACTACGACGAGGGCTCGGCTGCCGGGGACCTTTACTACGACGAGGGCTCGGCTGCCGGGGACCGTTACTACGACGAGGGCTCGGCTGCCGGGGAAAAAATTGTCGACGAGGGCTCGGCTGCCGGGGACCATTACTACGACGAGGGCTCGGCTGCCGGGGACCGTTACTACGACGAGGGCTTGGCTGCCGGGGAAACAATTGTCGACGAGGGCTCGGCTGCCGGGGACCGTTACTACGACGAGGGCTCGGCTGCCAGGGACCATTACTACGACGAGGGCTCGGCTGCCGGGGACCATTACTACGACGAGGGCTCGGCTGCCGGGGACCGTTACTACGACGAGGGCTCGGATGCCGGGGACCATTACTACGACGAGGGCTCGGCTTCCGGGGACCATTACTACGACGAGGGCTCGGCTGCCGGGGAAACAATTGTCGACGAGGGCTCGGCGGCCGGGGACCATTACTACAACGAGGGCTCGGCTGCCGGGGAAACAATTGTCGACGAGGGCTCGGCTGCCGGGGACCATTACTACGACGAGGGCTCGTCTGCCGGGGAAAAAATTGTCGACGAGGGCTCGGCTGCCGGGGACCATTACTACGACGAGGGCTCGGCTGCCGGGGACCGTTACTACGACAAGGGCTCGGCTGCCGGGGAAACAATTGTCGACGAGGGCTCGGCTGCCGGGGACCATTACTACGACGAATGCTCGGCTGCCGGGGACCATTACTACGACGAGGGCTCGGCTGCCGGGGACCATTACTACGACGAGGGCTCGGCTGCCGGGGAAAAAATTGTCGACGAGTGCTCGACTGCTGGGGACCATTACTACGACGAGTGCTCGGCTGCCGGGGAAAAAATTGTCGACGAGGGCTCGGCTGCCGGGGACCGTTACTAAGATGAGGGCTCGGCTGCCGGGGACCATTACTACGACGAGGGCTCGGCTGCCGGGGCCCGTTACTACGACGAGGGCTCGGCTGCCGGGGACCATTATTACGACGAGGGCTCGGCTGCCGGGGAAACAATTGTCTACGAGGGCTCGACTGCCGGGGACCATTACTACGACGAGGGCTCGGCTGCCGGGGACCATTACTACGACGAGAGCTCGGCTGCCGGGGAAACAATTGTCGACGAGGGCTCGGCTGCCGGGGACCATTACTACGACGAGGTCTCGGCTGCCGGGGAAAAAATTGTCGACGAGTGCTCGGCTGCCGGGGACCATTACTACGACGAGGGCTCGGCTCCCGGGCAAAAAATTGTCGACGAGGGCTCGGCTGCCGGGGACCATTACTACGACGAGGGCTCGGCTGCCGGGGACCATTACTACAACGAGGGCTCGGCTGCCGGGGACCGTTACTACGACGAGGGCTCGGCTGCCGGGGACCGTTACTACGACGAGGGCTCGGCTGCCGGGGACCATTACTACGACGAGGGCTCGGCTGCCGGGGACCGTTACTACGACGAGGGCTCGGCTGCCGGGGACCATTACTATGACGAGGGCTCGGCTGCCGGGGACCATTACTACGACGAGGGCTCGTCTGCCGGGGAAAAAATTGTCGACGAGGGCTCGGCTGCCGGGGACCATTACTACGACGAGGGCTCGGCTGCCGGTGACCATTACTACGACGAGAGCTCGGCTGCCGGGGAAACAATTGTCGACGAGGGCTCGGCTGCCGGGGACCATTACTACGACGAGGGCTCGGCTGCCGGGGAAAAAATTGTCGACGAGGGCTCGGCTGCCAGGGACCATTACTACGACGAGGGCTCGGCTGCCGGGGAAAAAATTGTCGACGAGTGCTCGGCTGCCGGGGACCGTTACTACGACGAGGGCTCGGCTGCCGGGGACCATTACTACGACGAGGGCTCGGCTGCCGGGGACCATTACTACGACGAGGGCTCGGCTGCCGGGGACCGTTACTACGACGAGGGCTCGGCTGCCGGGGACCATTACTACGACGAGGGCTCGGCTGCCGGGGGAAACAATTGTCGACGAGGGCTCGGCTGCCGGGGACCATTACTACGACGAGGGCTCGGCTGCCGGGGACCATTACTACGATGAGGGCTCGGCTGCCGGGGACCATTACTACGACGAGGGCTCGGCTGCCGGGGACCTTTACTACGACGAGGGCTCGGCTGCCGGGGACCGTTACTACGACGAGGGCTCGGCTGCCGGGGAAAAAATTGTCGACGAGGGCTCGGCTGCCGGGGACCATTACTACGATGAGGGCTCGGCTGCCGGGGACCATTACTACGACGAGGGCTCGGCTGCCGGGGACCGTTACTACGACGAGGGCTCGGCTGCCGGGGACCGTTACTACGACGAGGGCTCGGCTGCCGGGGACCATTACTACGACGAGGGCTCGGCTGCCGGGGAAACAATTGTCGACGAGGGCTCGGCTGCCGGGGACCATTACTACGACGAGGGCTCGGCTGCCGGGGACCATTACTACGACGAGGGCTCGGCTGCCGGGGAAAAAATTGTCGACGAGGGCTCGGCTGCCAGGGACCATTACTACGACGAGGGCTCGGCTGCCGGAGAAAAAATTGTCGACGAGGGCTCGGCTGCCGGGGACCATTACTACGACGAGGGCTCGGCTGCCGGGGACCATTACTACGACGAGGGCTCGGCTGCCGGGGAAACAATTGTCGACGAGGGCTCGACTGCCGGGGACCATTACTACGACGAGGGCTCGGCTGCCGGGGACCATTACTACGACGAGAGCTCGGCTGCCGGGGAAACAATTGTCGACGAGGGCTCGGCTGCCGGGGACCATTACTACGACGAGGGCTCGCCTGCCGGGGACCATTACTACGACGAGGGCTTGGTTGCCGGGGACCCTTTACTACGACGAGGGCTCGGCTGCCGGGGAAACAATTGTCGACGAGGGCTCGGCTGCCGGGGACCATTACTACAACGAGGGCTCGGCTGCCGGGGAAACAATTGTCGACGAGGGCTCGGCTGCCGGTGACCATTACTACGACGAGGGCTCGTCTGCCGGGGAAAAAATTGTCGACGAGGGCTCGGCTGCCGGGGACCATTACTACGACGAGGGCTCGGCTGCCGGGGACCGTTACTACGACAAGGGCTCGGCTGCCGGGGAAACAATTGTCGACGAGGGCTCGGCTGCCGGGGACCATTACTACGACGAATGCTCGGCTGCCGGGGACCATTACTACGACGAGGGCTCGGCTGCCGGGGACCGTTACTACGACAAGGGCTCGGCTGCCGGGGGAAACAATTGTCGACGAGGGCTCGGCTGCCGGGGACCATTACTACGACGAGGGCTCGGCTGCCGGGGACCATTACTACGACGAGGGCTCGGCTGCCGGGGACCGTTACTACGACGAGGGCTCGGCTGCCGGGGACCGTTACTACGACGAGGGCTCGGCTGCCGGGGACCCTTACTACGACGAGGGCTCGGCTGCCGGGGACCGTTACTACGACGAGGGCTCGGCTGCCGGGGACCGTTACTACGACGAGGGCTCGGCTGCCGGGGACCATTACTACGACGAGGGCTCGGCTGCCGGGGACCGTTACTACGACGAGGGCTCGTTTGCCGGGGAAAAAATTGTCGACGAGGGCTCGGCTGCCGGGGACCATTACTACGACGAGGGCTCGGCTGCCGGGGACCATTACTACGACGAGAGCTCGGCTGCCGGGGAAACAATTGTCGACGAGGGCTCGGCTGCCGGGGACCATTACTACGACGAGGGCTCGGCTGCCGGGGAAAAAATTGTCGACGAGGGCTCGGCTGCCAGGGACCATTACTACGACGAGGGCTCGGCTGCCGGGGAAAAAATTGTCGACGAGTGCTCGGCTGCCGGGGACCGTTACTACGACGAGGGCTCGGCTGCCGGGGACCGTTACTACGACGAGGGCTCGGCTGCCGGGGACCATTACTACGACGAGGGCTCGGCTGCCGGGGAAACAATTGTCGACGAGGGCTCGGCTGCCGGGGACCATTACTACGACGAGGGCTCGGCTGCCGGGGACCATTACTACGACGAGGGCTCGGCTGCCGGGGAAAAAATTGTCGACGAGGGCTCGGCTGCCAGGGACCATTACTACGACGAGGGCTCGGCTGCCGGAGAAAAAATTGTCGACGAGGGCTCGGCTGCCGGGGACCATTACTACGACGAGGGCTCGGCTGCCGGGGACCATTACTACGACGAGGGCTCGGCTGCCGGGGAAAAAATTGTCGACGAGGGCTCGACTGCCGGGGACCATTACTACGACGAGGGCTCGGCTGCCGGGGACCATTACTACGACGAGAGCTCGGCTGCCGGGGAAACAATTGTCGACGAGGGCTCGGCTGCCGGGGACCATTACTACGACGAGGGCTCGCCTGCCGGGGACCATTACTACGACGAGGGCTTGGTTGCCGGGGACCCTTTACTACGACGAGGGCTCGGCTGCCGGGGAAACAATTGTCGACGAGGGCTCGGCTGCCGGGGACCATTACTACAACGAGGGCTCGGCTGCCGGGGAAACAATTGTCGACGAGGGCTCGGCTGCCGGTGACCATTACTACGACGAGGGCTCGTCTGCCGGGGAAAAAATTGTCGACGAGGGCTCGGCTGCCGGGGACCATTACTACGACGAGGGCTCGGCTGCCGGGGACCGTTACTACGACAAGGGCTCGGCTGCCGGGGAAACAATTGTCGACGAGGGCTCGGCTGCCGGGGACCATTACTACGACGAATGCTCGGCTGCCGGGGACCATTACTACGACGAGGGCTCGGCTGCCGGGGACCGTTACTACGACAAGGGCTCGGCTGCCGGGGAAACAATTGTCGACGAGGGCTCGGCTGCCGGGGACCATTACTACGACGAGGGCTCGGCTGCCGGGGACCATTACTACGACGAGGGCTCGGCTGCCGGGGACCGTTACTACGACGAGGGCTCGGCTGCCGGGGACCGTTACTACGACGAGGGCTCGGCTGCCGGGGACCCTTACTACGACGAGGGCTCGGCTGCCGGGGACCGTTACTACGACGAGGGCTCGGCTGCCGGGGACCGTTACTACGACGAGGGCTCGGCTGCCGGGGACCATTACTACGACGAGGGCTCGGCTGCCGGGGACCGTTACTACGACGAGGGCTCGTTTGCCGGGGAAAAAATTGTCGACGAGGGCTCGGCTGCCGGGGACCATTACTACGACGAGGGCTCGGCTGCCGGGGACCATTACTACGACGAGAGCTCGGCTGCCGGGGAAACAATTGTCGACGAGGGCTCGGCTGCCGGGGACCATTACTACGACGAGGGCTCGGCTGCCGGGGAAAAAATTGTCGACGAGGGCTCGGCTGCCAGGGACCATTACTACGACGAGGGCTCGGCTGCCGGGGAAAAAATTGTCGACGAGTGCTCGGCTGCCGGGGACCGTTACTACGACGAGGGCTCGGCTGCCGGGGACCATTACTACGACGAGGGCTCGGCTGCCGGGGACCATTACTACGACGAGGGCTCGGCTGCCGGGGACCGTTACTACGACGAGGGCTCGGCTGCCGGGGACCATTACTACGACGAGGGCTCGGCTGCCGGGGAAACAATTGTCGACGAGGGCTCGGCTGCCGGGGACCATTACTACGACGAGGGCTCGGCTGCCGGGGACCATTACTACGATGAGGGCTCGGCTGCCGGGGACCATTACTACGACGAGGGCTCGGCTGCCGGGGACCTTTACTACGACGAGGGCTCGGCTGCCGGGGACCGTTACTACGACGAGGGCTCGGCTGCCGGGGAAAAAATTGTCGACGAGGGCTCGGCTGCCGGGGACCATTACTACGATGAGGGCTCGGCTGCCGGGGACCATTACTACGATGAGGGCTCGGCTGCCGGGGACCGTTACTACGACGAGGGCTCGGCTGCCGGGGACCGTTACTACGACGAGGGCTCGGCTGCCGGGGACCATTACTACGACGAGGGCTCGGCTGCCGGGGAAACAATTGTCGACGAGGGCTCGGCTGCCGGGGACCATTACTACGACGAGGGCTCGGCTGCCGGGGACCATTACTACGACGAGGGCTCGGCTGCCGGGGAAAAAATTGTCGACGAGGGCTCGGCTGCCAGGGACCATTACTACGACGAGGGCTCGGCTGCCGGAGAAAAAATTGTCGACGAGGGCTCGGCTGCCGGGGACCATTACTACGACGAGGGCTCGGCTGCCGGGGACCATTACTACGACGAGGGCTCGGCTGCCGGGGAAACAATTGTCGACGAGGGCTCGACTGCCGGGGACCATTACTACGACGAGGGCTCGGCTGCCGGGGACCATTACTACGACGAGAGCTCGGCTGCCGGGGAAACAATTGTCGACGAGGGCTCGGCTGCCGGGGACCATTACTACGACGAGGGCTCGCCTGCCGGGGACCATTACTACGACGAGGGCTTGGTTGCCGGGGACCCTTTACTACGACGAGGGCTCGGCTGCCGGGGAAACAATTGTCGACGAGGGCTCGGCTGCCGGGGACCATTACTACAACGAGGGCTCGGCTGCCGGGGAAACAATTGTCGACGAGGGCTCGGCTGCCGGGGACCATTACTACGACGAGGGCTCGTCTGCCGGGGAAAATATTGTCGACGAGGGCTCGGCTGCCGGGGACCATTACTACGACGAGGGCTCGGCTGCCGGGGAAAAAATTGTCGACGAGGGCTCGGCTGCCGGGGACCATTACTACGATGAGGGCTCGGCTGCCGGGGACCATTACTACGATGAGGGCTCGGCTGCCGGGGACCGTTACTACGACGAGGGCTCGGCTGCCGGGGACCGTTACTACGACGAGGGCTCGGCTGCCGGGGACCATTACTACGACGAGGGCTCGGCTGCCGGGGAAACAATTGTCGACGAGGGCTCGGCTGCCGGGGACCATTACTACGACGAGGGCTCGGCTGCCGGGGACCATTACTACGACGAGGGCTCGGCTGCCGGGGAAAAAATTGTCGACGAGGGCTCGGCTGCCAGGGACCATTACTACGACGAGGGCTCGGCTGCCGGAGAAAAAATTGTCGACGAGGGCTCGGCTGCCGGGGACCATTACTACGACGAGGGCTCGGCTGCCGGGGACCATTACTACGACGAGGGCTCGGCTGCCGGGGAAACAATTGTCGACGAGGGCTCGACTGCCGGGGACCATTACTACGACGAGGGCTCGGCTGCCGGGGACCATTACTACGACGAGAGCTCGGCTGCCGGGGAAACAATTGTCGACGAGGGCTCGGCTGCCGGGGACCATTGCTACGACGAGGGCTCGCCTGCCGGGGACCATTACTACGACGAGGGCTTGGTTGCCGGGGACCCTTTACTACGACGAGGGCTCGGCTGCCGGGGAAACAATTGTCGACGAGGGCTCGGCTGCCGGGGACCATTACTACGACGAGGGCTCGGCTGCCGGGGAAACAATTGTCGACGAGGGCTCGGCTGCCGGGGACCATTACTACGACGAGGGCTCGTCTGCCGGGGAAAATATTGTCGACGAGGGCTCGGCTGCCGGGGACCATTACTACGACGAGGGCTCGGCTGCCGGGGACCGTTACTACGACAAGGGCTCGGCTGCCGGGGAAACAATTGTCGACGAGGGCTCGGCTGCCGGGGACCATTACTACGACGAATGCTCGGCTGCCGGGGACCATTACTACGACGAGGGCTCGGCTGCCGGGGACCGTTACTACGACAAGGGCTCGGCTGCCGGGGAAACAATTGTCGACGAGGGCTCGGCTGCCGGGGACCATTACTACGACGAGGGCTCGGCTGCCGGGGACCATTACTACGACGAGGGCTCGGCTGCCGGGGACCGTTACTACGACGAGGGCTCGGCTGCCGGGGACCGTTACTACGACGAGGGCTCGGCTGCCGGGGACCCTTACTACGACGAGGGCTCGGCTGCCGGGGACCGTTACTACGACGAGGGCTCGGCTGCCGGGGACCGTTACTACGACGAGGGCTCGGCTGCCGGGGACCATTACTACGACGAGGGCTCGGCTGCCGGGGACCGTTACTACGACGAGGGCTCGTTTGCCGGGGAAAAAATTGTCGACGAGGGCTCGGCTGCCGGGGACCATTACTACGACGAGGGCTCGGCTGCCGGGGACCATTACTACGACGAGAGCTCGGCTGCCGGGGAAACAATTGTCGACGAGGGCTCGGCTGCCGGGGACCATTACTACGACGAGGGCTCGGCTGCCGGGGACCATTACTACGACGAGGGCTCGGCTGCCGGGGACCGTTACTACGACGAGGGCTCGGCTGCCGGGGACCATTACTACGACGAGGGCTCGGCTGCCGGGGACCATTACTACGACGAGGGCTCGGCTGCCGGGGACCGTTACTACGACGAGGGCTCGGCTGCCGGGGACCATTACTACGACGAGGGCTCGGCTGCCGGGGACCATTACTACGACGAGGGCTCGGCTGCCGGGGAAACAATTGTCGACGAGGGCTCGGCTGCCGGGGACCATTACTACGACGAGGGCTCGGCTGCCGGGGACCATTACTACGATGAGGGCTCGGCTGCCGGGGAGCATTACTACGACGAGGGCTCGGCTGCCGGGGACCTTTACTACGACGAGGGCTCGGCTGCCGGGGACCGTTACTACGACGAGGGCTCGGCTGCCGGGGAAAAAATTGTCGACGAGGGCTCGGCTGCCGGGGACCATTACTACGACGAGGGCTCGGCTGCCGGGGACCGTTACTACGACGAGGGCTTGGCTGCCGGGGAAACAATTGTCGACGAGGGCTCGGCTGCCGGGGACCGTTACTACGACGAGGGCTCGGCTGCCAGGGACCATTACTACGACGAGGGCTCGGCTGCCGGGGACCATTACTACGACGAGAGCTCGGCTTCCGGGGACCATTACTACGACGAGGGCTCGGCTGCCGGGGAAACAATTGTCGACGAGGGCTCGGCGGCCGGGGACCATTACTACAACGAGGGCTCGGCTGCCGGGGAAACAATTGTCGACGAGGGCTCGGCTGCCGGGGACCATTACTACGACGAGGGCTCGTCTGCCGGGGAAAAAATTGTCGACGAGGGCTCGGCTGCCGGGGACCATTACTACGACGAGGGCTCGGCTGCCGGGGACCGTTACTACGACAAGGGCTCGGCTGCCGGGGAAACAATTGTCGACGAGGGCTCGGCTGCCGGGGACCATTACTACGACGAATGCTCGGCTGCCGGGGACCATTACTACGACGAGGGCTCGGCTGCCGGGGACCATTACTACGACGAGGGCTCGGCTGCCGGGGAAAAAATTGTCGACGAGTGCTCGACTGCCGGGGACCATTACTACGACGAGTGCTCGGCTGCCGGGGACCATTACTACGACGAGGGCTCGGCTGCCGGGGACCGTTACTACGACGAGGGCTCGGCTGCCGGGGACCATTACTACGACGAATGCTCGGCTGCCGGGGACCATTACTACGACGAGGGCTCGGCTGCCGGGGAAAAAATTGTCGACGAGGGCTCGGCTGCCAGGGACCATTACTACGACGAGGGCTCGGCTGCCGGAGAAAAAATTGTCGACGAGGGCTCGGCTGCCGGGGACCATTACTACGACGAGGGCTCGGCTGCCGGGGACCATTACTACGACGAGGGCTCGGCTGCCGGGGAAACAATTGTCGACGAGGGCTCGACTGCCGGGGACCATTACTACGACGAGGGCTCGGCTGCCGGGGACCATTAATACGACGAGAGCTCTGCTGCCGGGGAAACAATTGTCGACGAGGGCTCGGCTGCCGGGGACAATTACTACGACGAGGGCTCGCCTGCCGGGGACCATTACTACGACGAGGGCTTGGTTGCCGGGGACCCTTTACTACGACGAGGGCTCGGCTGCCGGGGAAACAATTGTCGACGAGGGCTCGGCTGCCGGGGACCATTACTACAACGAGGGCTCGGCTGCCGGGGAAACAATTGTCGACGAGGGCTCGGCTGCCGGTGACCATTACTACGACGAGGGCTCGTCTGCCGGGGAAAAAATTGTCGACGAGGGCTCGGCTGCCGGGGACCATTACTACGACGAGGGCTCGGCTGCCGGGGACCGTTACTACGACGAGGGCTCGGCTGCCGGGGACCGTTACTACGACGAGGGCTCGGCTGCCGGGGACCCTTACTACGACGAGGGCTCGGCTGCCGGGGACCGTTACTACGACGAGGGCTCGGCTGCCGGGGACCGTTACTACGACGAGGGCTCGGCTGCCGGGGACCGTTACTACGACGAGGGCTCGGCTGCCGGGGACCGTTACTACGACGAGGGCTCGGCTGCCGGGGACCATTACTACGACGAGGGCTCGGCTGCCGGGGACCGTTACTACGACGAGGGCTCGTTTGCCGGGGAAAAAATTGTCGACGAGGGCTCGGCTGCCGGGGACCATTACTACGACGAGGGCTCGGCTGCCGGGGACCATTACTACGACGAGAGCTCGGCTGCCGGGGAAACAATTGTCGACGAGGGCTCGGCTGCCGGGGACCATTACTACGACGAGGGCTCGGCTGCCGGGGACCATTACTACGACGAGGGCTCGGCTGCCGGGGACCATTACTACGACGAGAGCTCGGCTGCCGGGGAAACAATTGTCGACGAGGGCTCGGCTGCCGGGGACCATTACTACGACGAGGGCTCGGCTGCCGGGGAAAAAATTGTCGACGAGGGCTCGGCTGCCGGGGACCATTACTACGATGAGGGCTCGGCTGCCGGGGAAACAATTGTCGACGAGGGCTCGGCTGCCGGGGACCATTACTACGACGAGGGCTCGTCTGCCGGGGAAAAAATTGTCGACGAGGGCTCGGCTGCCGGGGACCATTACTACGACGAGGGCTCGGCTGCCGGGGACCGTTACTACGACAAGGGCTCGGCTGCCGGGGAAACAATTGTCGACGAGGGCTCGGCTGCCGGGGACCATTACTACGACGAATGCTCGGCTGCCGGGGACCATTACTACGACGAGGGCTCGGCTGCCGGGGACCATTACTACGACGAGGGCTCGGCTGCCGGGGACTGTTACTACGACGAGGGCTCGGCTGCCGGGGACCGTTACTACGACGAGGGCTCGGCTGCCGGGGACCGTTACTACGACGAGGGCTCGGCTGCCGGGGACCGTTACTACGACGAGGGCTCGGCTGCCGGAGACCATTACTACGACGAGGGCTCGGCTGCCGGGGACCGTTACTACGACGAGGGATCGGCTGCCGGGGACCATTACTACGACGAGGGTTCGGCTGCCGGGGAATATTACTACGACGAGGGCTCGGCTGCCGGGGACCTTTACTACGACGAGGGCTCGGCTGCCGGGGACCGTTACTACGACGAGGGCTCGGCTGCCGGGGAAAAAATTGTCGACGAGGGCTCGGCTGCCGGGGACCATTACTACGATGAGGGCTCGGCTGCCGGGGACCGTTACTACGACGAGGGCTCGGCTGCCGGGGACCGTTACTACGACGAGGGCTCGGCTGCCAGGGACCATTACTACGACGAGGGCTCGGCTGCCGGGGAAACAATTGTCGACGAGGGCTCGGCTGCCGGGGACCATTACTACGACGAGGGCTCGGCTGCCGGGGACCATTACTACGACGAGGGCTCGGCTGCTGGGGAAAAAATTGTCGACGAGGGCTCGGCTGCCAGGGACCATTACTACGACGAGGGCTCGGCTGCCGGAGAAAAAATTGTCGACGAGGGCTCGGCTGCCGGGGACCATTACTACGACGAGGGCTCGGCTGCCGGGGACCATTACTACGACGAGGGCTCGGCTGCCGGGGAAACAATTGTCGACGAGGGCTCGACTGCCGGGGACCATTACTACGACGAGGGCTCGGCTGCCGGGGACCATTACTACGACAAGAGCTCGGCTGCCGGGGAAACAATTGTCGACGAGGGCTCGGCTGCCGGGGACCATTACTACGACGAGGGCTCGCCTGCCGGGGACCATTACTACGACGAGGGCTTGGTTGCCAGGGACCCTTTACTACGACGAGGGCTCGGCTGCCGGGGAAACAATTGTCGACGAGGGCTCGGCTGCCGGGGACCATTACTACAACGAGGGCTCGGCTGCCGGGGAAACAATTGTCGACGAGGGCTCGGCTGCCGGGGACCATTACTACGACGAGGGCTCGTCTGCCGGGGAAAAAATTGTCGACGAGGGCTCGGCTGCCGGGGACCATTACTACGACGAGGGCTCGGCTGCCGGGGACCGTTACTACGACAAGGGCTCGGCTGCCGGGGAAACAATTGTCGACGAGGGCTCGGCTGCCGGGGACCATTACTACGACGAATGCTCGGCTGCCGGGGACCATTACTACGACGAGGGCTCGGCTGCCGGGGACCGTTACTACGACAAGGGCTCGGCTGCCGGGGAAACAATTGTCGACGAGGGCTCGGCTGCCGGGGACCATTACTACGACGAGGGCTCGGCTGCCGGGGACCATTACTACGACGAGGGCTCGGCTGCCGGGGACCGTTACTACGACGAGGGCTCGGCTGCCGGGGACCATTACTACGACGAGGGCTCGGCTGCCGGGGACCATTACTACGACGAGGGCTCGGCTGCCGGGGACCGTTACTACGACGAGGGCTCGGCTGCCGGGGACCGTTACTACGACGAGGGCTCGGCTGCCGGGGACCATTACTACGACGAGGGCTCGGCTGCCGGGGACCATTACTACGACGAGGGCTCGGCTGCCGGGGAAAAAATTGTCGACGAGGGCTTGGCTGCCGGGGACCATTACTACGACGAGGGCTCGGCTGCCGGGGACCATTACTACGACGAGAGCTCGGCTGCCGGGGAAACAATTGTCGACGAGGGCTCGGCTGCCGGGGACCATTACTACGACGAGGGCTCGGCTGCCGGGGAAAAAATTGTCGACGAGGGCTCGGCTGCCGGGGACCATTACTACGACGAGGGCTCGGCTGCCGGGGACCGTTACTACGACAAGGGCTCGGCTGCCGGGGAAACAATTGTCGACGAGGGCTCGGCTGCCGGGGACCATTACTACGACGAATGCTCGGCTGCCAGGGACCATTACTACGACGAGGGCTCGGCTGCCGGGGACCGTTACTACGACAAGGGCTCGGCTGCCGGGGAAACAATTGTCGACGAGGGCTCGGCTGCCGGGGACCATTACTACGACGAGGGCTCGGCTGCCGGGGACCATTACTACGACGAGGGCTCGGCTGCCGGGGACCGTTACTACGACGAGGGCTCGGCTGCCGGGGAAACAATTGTCGACGAGGGCTCGGCTGCCGGGGACCGTTACTACGACGAGGGCTCGGCTGCCGGGGACTGTTACTACGACGAGGGCTCGGCTGCCGGGGACCGTTACTACGACGAGGGCTCGGCTGCCGGGGACCATTACTACGACGAGGGCTCGGCTGCCGGGGAAACAATTGTCGACGAGGGCTCGGCTGCCGGGGACCATTACTACGACGAGGGCTCGGCTGCCGGGGACCATTACTACGATGAGGGCTCGGCTGCCGGGGACCATTACTACGACGAGGGCTCGGCTGCCGGGGACCTTTACTACGACGAGGGCTCGGCTGCCGGGGACCGTTACTACGACGAGGGCTCGGCTGCTGGGGAAAAAATTGTCGACGAGGGCTCGGCTGCCGGGGACCATTACTACGATGAGGGCTCGGCTGCCGGGGACCGTTACTACGACGAGGGCTCGGCTGCCGGGGACCGTTACTACGACGAGGGCTCGGCTGCCGGGGACCATTACTACGACGAGGGCTCGGCTGCCGGGGAAACAATTGTCGACGAGGGCTCGGCTGCCGGGGACCATTACTACGATGAGGGCTCGGCTGCCGGGGACCATTACTACGACGAGGGCTCGGCTGCAGGAGAAAAAATTGTCGACGAGGGCTCGGCTGCCGGGGACCATTACTACGACGAGGCCTCGGCTGCCGGGGACCATTAGTACGACGAGGGCTCGGCTGCCGGGGAAAAAATTGTCGACGAGGGCTCGACTGCCGGGGACCATTACTACGACGAGGGCTCGGCTGCCGGGGACCATTACTACGACGAGAGCTCGGCTGCCGGGGAAACAATTGTCGACGAGGGCTCGGCTGCCGGGGACTATTACTACGACGAGGGCTCGGCTGCCGGGGACCTTTACTACGACGAGGGCTCGGCTGCCGGGGACCGTTACTACGACGAGGGCTCGGCTGCCGGGGACCATTACTACGACGAGGGCTCGGCTGCCGGGGACCATTACTACGACGAGGGCTCGGCTGCCGGGGACCATTACTACGACGAGGGCTCGGCTGCCGGGGACCGTTACTACGACGAGGGCTCGGATGCCGGGGACCATTACTACGACGAGGGCTCGGCTGCCGGGGACCGTTACTACGACGAGGGCTCGGCTGCCGGGGACCATTACTACGACGAGGGTTCGGCTGCCGGGGAATATTACTACGACGAGGGCTCGGCTGCCGGGGACCTTTACTACGACGAGGGCTCGGCTGCCGGGGACCGTTACTACGACGAGGGCTCGGCTGCCGGGGAAAAAATTGTCGACGAGGGCTCGGCTGCCGGGGACCATTACTACGATGAGGGCTCGGCTGCCGGGGACCGTTACTACGACGAGGGCTCGGCTGCCGGGGACCGTTACTACGACGAGGGCTCGGCTGCCGGGGACCATTACTACGATGAGGGCTCGGCTGCCGGGGAAACAATTGTCGACGAGGGCTCGGCTGCCGGGGACCATTACTACGACGAGGGCTCGGCTGCCGGGGACCATTACTACGACGAGGGCTCGGCTGCTGGGGAAAAAATTGTCGACGAGGGCTCGGCTGCCGGGGACCATTACTACGACGAGGGCTCGCCTGCCGGGGACCATTACTACGACGAGGGCTTGGTTGCCGGGGACCCTTTACTACGACGAGGGCTCGGCTGCCGGGGAAACAATTGTCGACGAGGGCTCGGCTGCCGGGGACCATTACTACAACGAGGGCTCGGCTGCCGGGGAAACAATTGTCGACGAGGGCTCGGCTGCCGGGGACCATTACTACGACGAGGGCTCGTCTGCCGGGGAAAAAATTGTCGACGAGGGCTCGGCTGCCGGGGACCATTACTACGACGAGGGCTCGGCTGCCGGGGACCGTTACTACGACAAGGGCTCGGCTGCCGGGGAAACAATTGTCGACGAGGGCTCGGCTGCCGGGGACCATTACTACGACGAATGCTCGGCTGCCGGGGACCATTACTACGACGAGGGCTCGGCTGCCGGGGACCGTTACTACGACAAGGGCTCGGCTGCCGGGGAAACAATTGTCGACGAGGGCTCGGCTGCCGGGGACCATTACTACGACGAGGGCTCGGCTGCCGGGGACCATTACTACGACGAGGGCTCGGCTGCCGGGGACCGTTACTACGACGAGGGCTCGGCTGCCGGGGACCATTACTACGACGAGGGCTCGGCTGCCGGGGACCATTACTACGACGAGGGCTCGGCTGCCGGGGACCGTTACTACGACGAGGGCTCGGCTGCCGGGGACCGTTACTACGACGAGGGCTCGGCTGCCGGGGACCATTACTACGACGAGGGCTCGGCTGCCGGGGACCATTACTACGACGAGGGCTCGGCTGCCGGGGAAAAAATTGTCGACGAGGGCTTGGCTGCCGGGGACCATTACTACGACGAGGGCTCGGCTGCCGGGGACCATTACTACGACGAGAGCTCGGCTGCCGGGGAAACAATTGTCGACGAGGGCTCGGCTGCCGGGGACCATTACTACGACGAGGGCTCGGCTGCCGGGGAAAAAATTGTCGACGAGGGCTCGGCTGCCGGGGACAATTACTACGACGAGGGCTCGGCTGCCGGGGACCGTTACTACGACAAGGGCTCGGCTGCCGGGGAAACAATTGTCGACGAGGGCTCGGCTGCCGGGGACCATTACTACGACGAATGCTCGGCTGCCAGGGACCATTACTACGACGAGGGCTCGGCTGCCGGGGACCGTTACTACGACAAGGGCTCGGCTGCCGGGGAAACAATTGTCGACGAGGGCTCGGCTGCCGGGGACCATTACTACGACGAGGGCTCGGCTGCCGGGGACCATTACTACGACGAGGGCTCGGCTGCCGGGGACCGTTACTACGACGAGGGCTCGGCTGCCGGGGAAACAATTGTCGACGAGGGCTCGGCTGCCGGGGACCGTTACTACGACGAGGGCTCGGCTGCCGGGGACTGTTACTACGACGAGGGCTCGGCTGCCGGGGACCGTTACTACGACGAGGGCTCGGCTGCCGGGGACCATTACTACGACGAGGGCTCGGCTGCCGGGGAAACAATTGTCGACGAGGGCTCGGCTGCCGGGGACCATTACTACGACGAGGGCTCGGCTGCCGGGGACCATTACTACGATGAGGGCTCGGCTGCCGGGGACCATTACTACGACGAGGGCTCGGCTGCCGGGGACCTTTACTACGACGAGGGCTCGGCTGCCGGGGACCGTTACTACGACGAGGGCTCGGCTGCTGGGGAAAAAATTGTCGACGAGGGCTCGGCTGCCGGGGACCATTACTACGATGAGGGCTCGGCTGCCGGGGACCGTTACTACGACGAGGGCTCGGCTGCCGGGGACCGTTACTACGACGAGGGCTCGGCTGCCGGGGACCATTACTACGACGAGGGCTCGGCTGCCGGGGAAACAATTGTCGACGAGGGCTCGGCTGCCGGGGACCATTACTACGATGAGGGCTCGGCTGCCGGGGACCATTACTACGACGAGGGCTCGGCTGCAGGAGAAAAAATTGTCGACGAGGGCTCGGCTGCCGGGGACCATTACTACGACGAGGCCTCGGCTGCCGGGGACCATTAGTACGACGAGGGCTCGGCTGCCGGGGAAAAAATTGTCGACGAGGGCTCGACTGCCGGGGACCATTACTACGACGAGGGCTCGGCTGCCGGGGACCATTACTACGACGAGAGCTCGGCTGCCGGGGAAACAATTGTCGACGAGGGCTCGGCTGCCGGGGACTATTACTACGACGAGGGCTCGGCTGCCGGGGACCTTTACTACGACGAGGGCTCGGCTGCCGGGGACCGTTACTACGACGAGGGCTCGGCTGCCGGGGACCATTACTACGACGAGGGCTCGGCTGCCGGGGACCATTACTACGACGAGGGCTCGGCTGCCGGGGACCATTACTACGACGAGGGCTCGGCTGCCGGGGACCGTTACTACGACGAGGGCTCGGATGCCGGGGACCATTACTACGACGAGGGCTCGGCTGCCGGGGACCGTTACTACGACGAGGGCTCGGCTGCCGGGGACCATTACTACGACGAGGGTTCGGCTGCCGGGGAATATTACTACGACGAGGGCTCGGCTGCCGGGGACCTTTACTACGACGAGGGCTCGGCTGCCGGGGACCGTTACTACGACGAGGGCTCGGCTGCCGGGGAAAAAATTGTCGACGAGGGCTCGGCTGCCGGGGACCATTACTACGATGAGGGCTCGGCTGCCGGGGACCGTTACTACGACGAGGGCTCGGCTGCCGGGGACCGTTACTACGACGAGGGCTCGGCTGCCGGGGACCATTACTACGATGAGGGCTCGGCTGCCGGGGAAACAATTGTCGACGAGGGCTCGGCTGCCGGGGACCATTACTACGACGAGGGCTCGGCTGCCGGGGACCATTACTACGACGAGGGCTCGGCTGCTGGGGAAAAAATTGTCGACGAGGGCTCGGCTGCCAGGGACCATTACTACGACGAGGGCTCGGCTGCCGGGGAAACAATTGTCGACGAGGGCTCGGCTGCCGGGGACCATTACTACGATGAGGGCTCGCCTGCCGGGGACCATTACTACGACGAGGGCTTGGTTGCCGGGGACCCTTTACTACGACGAGGGCTCGGCTGCCGGGGAAACAATTGTCGACGAGGGCTCGGCTGCCGGGGACCATTACTACAACGAGGGCTCGGCTGCCGGGGAAACAATTGTCGACGAGGGCTCGGCTGCCGGGGACCATTACTACGACGAGGGCTCGTCTGCCGGGGAAAAAATTGTCGACGAGGGCTCGGCTGCCGGGGACCATTACTACGACGAGGGCTCGGCTGCCGGGGACCGTTACTACGACAAGGGCTCGGCTGCCGGGGAAACAATTGTCGACGAGGGCTCGGCTGCCGGGGACCATTACTACGACGAATGCTCGGCTGCCGGGGACCATTACTACGACGAGGGCTCGGCTGCCGGGGACCGTTACTACGACAAGGGCTCGGCTGCCGGGGAAACAATTGTCGACGAGGGCTCGGCTGCCGGGGACCATTACTACGACGAGGGCTCGGCTGCCGGGGACCGTTACTACGACGAGGGCTCGGCTGCCGGGGACCGTTACTACGACGAGGGCTCGGCTGCCGGGGACCATTACTACGACGAGGGCTCGGCTGCCGGGGACCATTACTACGACGAGGGCTCGGCTGTCGGGGACCGTTACTACGACGAGGGCTCGGCTGCCGGGGACCGTTACTACGACGAGGGCTCGGCTGCCGGGGACCATTACTACGACGAGGGCTCGTCTGCCGGGGAAAAAATTGTCGACGAGGGCTCGGCTGCCGGGGACCATTACTACGACGAGGGCTCAGCTGCCGGGGACCATTACTACGACGAGAGCTCGGCTGCCGGGGAAACAATTGTCGACGAGGGCTCGGCTGCCGGGGACCATTACTACGACGAGGGCTCGGCTGCCGGGGAAAAAATTGTCGACGAGGGCTCGGCTGCCGGGGACCATTACTACAACGAGGGCTCGGCTGCCGGGGAAACAATTGTCGACGAGGGCTCGGCTGCCGGGGACCATTACTACTACGAGGGCTCGGCTGCCGGGGAAAAAATTGTCGACGAGGGCTCGGCTGCCGGGGACCATTACTACGACGAGGGCTCGGCTGCCGGGGACCGTTACTACGACAAGGGCTCGGCTGCCGGGGAAACAATTGTCGACGAGGGCTCGGCTGCCGGGGACCATTACTACGACGAATGCTCGGCTGCCGGGGACCATTACTACGACGAGGGCTCGGCTGCCGGGGACCGTTACTACGACAAGGGCTCGGCTGCCAGGGAAACAATTGTCGACGAGGGCTCGGCTGCCGGGGACCATTACTACGACGAGGGCTCGGCTGCCGGGGACCATTACTACGACGAGGGCTCGGCTGCCGGGGACCGTTACTACGACGAGGGCTCGGCTGCCGGGGACCGTTACTACGACGAGGGCTCGGCTGCCGGGGACCATTACTACGACGAGGGCTCGGCTGCCGGGGACTGTTACTACGACGAGGGCTCGGCTGCCGGGGACCGTTACTACGACGAGGGCTCGGCTGCCGGGGACCATTACTACGACGAGGGCTCGGCTGCCGGGGACCATTACTACGACGAGGGCTCGGCTGCCGGGGAAACAATTGTCGACGAGGGCTCGGCTGCCGGGGACCATTACTACGACGAGGGCTCGGCTGCCGGGGACCATTACTACGATGAGGGCTCGGCTGCCGGGGACCATTACTACGATGAGGGCTCGGCTGCCGGGGACCATTACTACGACGAGGGCTCGGCTGCCGGGGACCTTTACTACGACGAGGGCTCGGCTGCCGGGGACCGTTACTACGACGAGGGCTCGGCTGCCGGGGAAAAAATTGTCGACGAGGGCTCGGCTGCCGGGGACCATTACTACGATGAGGGCTCGGCTGCCGGGGACCGTTACTACGACGAGGGCTCGGCTGCCGGGGACCGTTACTACGACGAGGGCTCGGCTGCCGGGGACCATTACTACGACGAGGGCTCGGCTGCCGGGGAAACAATTGTCGACGAGGGCTCGGCTGCCGGGGACCATTACTACGACGAGGGCTCGGCTGCCGGGGACCATTACTACGACGAGGGCTCGGCTGCCGGGGAAAAAATTGTCGACGAGGGCTCGGCTGCCAGGGACCATTACTACGACGAGGGCTCGGCTGCCGGAGAAAAAATTGTCGACGAGGGCTCGGCTGCCGGGGACCATTACTACGACGAGGGATCGGCTGCCGGGGAAAAAATTGTCGACGAGGGCTCGACTGCCGGGGACCATTACTACGACGAGGGCTCGGCTGCCGGGGACCATTACTACGACGAGAGCTCGGCTGCCGGGGAAACAATTGTCGACGAGGGCTCGGCTGCCGGGGACTATTACTACGACGAGGGCTCGGCTGCCGGGGACCTTTACTACGACGAGGGCTCGGCTGCCGGGGACCGTTACTACGACGAGGGCTCGGCTGCCGGGGACCATTACTACGACGAGGGCTCGGCTGCCGGGGACCATTACTACGACGAGGGCTCGGCTGCCGGGGACCGTTACTACGACGAGGGCTCGGATGCCGGGGAAACAATTGTCGACGAGGGCTCGGCTGCCGGGGACCATTACTACGACGAGGGCTCGGCTGCCGGGGACCATTACTACGACGAGGGCTCGGCTGCCGGGGACCATTACTACGACGAGGGCTCGGCTGCCGGGGACCGTTACTACGACGAGGGCTCGGATGCCGGGGACCATTACTACGACGAGGGCTCGGCTTCCGGGGACCATTACTACGACGAGGGCTCGGCTGCCGGGGAAACAATTGTCGACGAGGGCTCGGCGGCCGGGGACCATTACTACAACGAGGGCTCGGCTGCCGGGGAAACAATTGTCGATGAGGGCTCGGCTGCCGGGGACCATTACTACGACGAGGGCTCGTCTGCCGGGGAAAAAATTGTCGACGAGGGCTCGGCTGCCGGGGACCATTACTACGACGAGGGCTCGGCTGCCGGGGACCGTTACTAGGACAAGGGCTCGGCTGCCGGGGAAACAATTGTCGACGAGGGCTCGGCTGCCGGGGACCATTACTACGACGAATGCTCGGCTGCCGGGGACCATTACTACGACGAGGGCTCGGCTGCCGGGGACCATTACTACGACGAGGGCTCGGCTGCCGGGGAAAAAATTGTCGACGAGTACTCGACTGCCGGGGACCATTACTACGACGAGTGCTCGGCTGCCGGGGACCATTACTACGACGAGGGCTCGGCTGCCGGGGACCGTTACTACGACGAGGGCTCGGCTGCCGGGGACCATTACTACGACGAATGCTCGGCTGCCGGGGACCATTACTACGACGAGGGCTCGGCTGCCGGGGAAAAAATTGTCGACGAGGGCTCGGCTGCCGGGGACCGTTACTACGACGAGGGCTCGGCTGCCGGGGACCATTACTACGACGAGGGCTCGGCTGCCGGGGAAACAATTGTCGACGAGTGCTCGGCTGCCGGGGACCATTACTACGACGAGGGCTCGGCTGCCGGGGACCATTACTACGATGAGGGCTCGGCTGCCGGGGACCATTACTACGACGAGGGCTCGGCTGCCGGGGACCTTTACTACGACGAGGGCTCGGCTGCCGGGGACCGTTACTACGACGAGGGCTCGGCTGCCGGGGAAAAAATTGTCGACGAGTGCTCCACTGCCGGGGACCATTACTACGACGAGTGCTCGGCTGCCGGGGACCATTACTACGACGAGGGCTCGGCTGCCGGGGACCGTTACTACGACGAGGGCTCGGCTGCCGGGGACCATTACTACGACGAATGCTCGGCTGCCGGGGACCATTACTACGACGAGGGCTCGGCTGCCGGGGAAAAAATTGTCGACGAGGGCTCGGCTGCCAGGGACCATTACTACGACGAGGGCTCGGCTGCCGGAGAAAAAATTGTCGACGAGGGCTCGGCTGCCGGGGACCATTACTACGACGAGGGCTCGGCTGCCGGGGACCATTACTACGACGAGGGCTCGGCTGCCGGGGAAACAATTGTCGACGAGGGCTCGACTGCCGGGGACCATTACTACGACGAGGGCTCGGCTGCCGGGGACCATTACTACGACGAGAGCTCGGCTGCCGGGGAAACAATTGTCGACGAGGGCTCGGCTGCCGGGGACAATTACTACGACGAGGGCTCGCCTGCCGGGGACCATTACTACGACGAGGGCTTGGTTGCCGGGGACCCTTTACTACGACGAGGGCTCGGCTGCCGGGGAAACAATTGTCGACGAGGGCTCGGCTGCCGGGGACCATTACTACAACGAGGGCTCGGCTGCCGGGGAAACAATTGTCGACGAGGGCTCGGCTGCCGGTGACCATTACTACGACGAGGGCTCGTCTGCCGGGGAAAAAATTGTCGACGAGGGCTCGGCTGCCGGGGACCATTACTACGACGAGGGCTCGGCTGCCGGGGACCGTTACTACGACAAGGGCTCGGCTGCCGGGGAAACAATTGTCGACGAGGGCTCGGCTGCCGGGGACCATTACTACGACGAATGCTCGGCTGCCGGGGACCATTACTACGACGAGGGCTCGGCTGCCGGGGACCGTTACTACGACAAGGGCTCGGCTGCCGGGGAAACAATTGTCGACGAGGGCTCGGCTGCCGGGGACCATTACTACGACGAGGGCTCGGCTGCCGGGGACCATTACTACGACGAGGGCTCGGCTGCCGGGGACCGTTACTACGACGAGGGCTCGGCTGCCGGGGACCATTACTACGACGAGGGCTCGGCTGCCGGGGACCGTTACTATGACGAGGGCTCGGCTGCCGGGGACCATTACTACGACGAGGGCTCGGCTGCCGGGGACCGTTACTACGACGAGGGCTCGTCTGCCGGGGAAAAAATTGTCGACGAGGGCTCGGCTGCCGGGGACCATTACTACGACGAGGGCTCGGCTGCCGGGGACCGTTACTACGACAAGGGCTCGGCTGCCGGGGAAACAATTGTCGACGAGGGCTCGGCTGCCGGGGACCATTACTACGACGAGGGCTCGGCTGCCAGGGAAAAAATTGTCGACAAGGACTCGGCTGCCGGGGACCATTACTACGACGAGTGCTCGGCTGCCGGGGACCATTACTACGACGAGGGCTCGGCTGCCGGGGACCGTTACTACGACGAGGGCTCGGCTGCCGGGGACCATTACTACGACGAATGCTCGGCTGCCGGGGACCATTACTACGACGAGGGCTCGGCTGCCGGGGAAAAAATTGTCGACGAGGGCTCGGCTGCCAGGGACCATTACTACGACGAGGGCTCGGCTGCCGGAGAAAAAATTGTCGACGAGGGCTCGGCTGCCGGGGACCATTACTACGACGAGGGCTCGGCTGCCGGGGACCATTACTACGACGAGGGCTCGGCTGCCGGGGAAACAATTGTCGACGAGGGCTCGACTGCCGGGGACCATTACTACGACGAGGGCTCGGCTGCCGGGGACCATTAATACGACGAGAGCTCGGCTGCCGGGGAAACAATTGTCGACGAGGGCTCGGCTGCCGGGGACAATTACTACGACGAGGGCTCGCCTGCCGGGGACCATTACTACGACGAGGGCTTGGTTGCCGGGGACCCTTTACTACGACGAGGGCTCGGCTGCCGGGGAAAACAATTGTCGACGAGGGCTCAGCTGCCGGGGACCATTACTACAACGAGGGCTCGGCTGCCGGGGAAACAATTGTCGACGAGGGCTCGGCTGCCGGTGACCATTACTACGACGAGGGCTCGTCTGCCGGGGAAAAAATTGTCGACGAGGGCTCGGCTGCCGGGGACCATTACTACGACGAGGGCTCGGCTGCCGGGGACCGTTACTACGACAAGGGCTCGGCTGCCGGGGAAACAATTGTCGACGAGGGCTCGGCTGCCGGGGACCATTACTACGACGAATGCTCGGCTGCCGGGGACCATTACTACGACGAGGGCTCGGCTGCCGGGGACCGTTACTACGACAAGGGCTCGGCTGCCGGGGAAACAATTGTCGACGAGGGCTCGGCTGCCGGGGACCATTACTACGACGAGGGCTCGGCTGCCGGGGACCATTACTACGACGAGGGCTCGGCTGCCGGGGACCGTTACTACGACGAGGGCTCGGCTGCCGGGGACCATTACTACGACTAGGGCTCGGCTGCCGGGGACCGTTACTACGACGAGGGCTCGGCTGCCGGGGACCATTACTACGACGAGGGCTCGGCTGCCGGGGACCGTTACTACGACGAGGGCTCGTCTGCCGGGGAAAAAATTGTCGACGAGGGGCTCGGCTGCCGGGGACCATTACTACGACGAGGGCTCGGCTGCCGGGGACCGTTACTACGACAAGGGCTCGGCTGCCGGGGAAACAATTGTCGACGAGGGCTCGGCTGCCGGGGACCATTACTACGACGAGGGCTCGGCTGCCAGGGAAAAAATTGTCGACAAGGACTCGGCTGCCGGGGACCATTACTACGACGAGGGCTCGGCTGCCAGTGAGCATTACTACGACGACGGCTCGGCTACCGGGGACCATTACTACGACGAGGGCTCGGCTGCCGGGGAAAAAATTGTCGACGAGGGCTCGGCTGCCGGGGACCGTTACTACGATGAGGGCTCGGCTGCCGGGGACCATTACTACGACGAGGGCTCGGCTGCCGGGGCCCGTTACTACGACGAGGGCTCGGCTGCCGGGGACCATTACTACGACGAGGGCTCGGCTGCCGGGGAAACAATTGTCTACGAGGGCTCGACTGCCGGGGACCATTACTACGACGAGGGCTCGGCTGCCAGGGACCATTACTACGACGAGAGCTCGGCTGCCGGGGAAACAATTGTCGACGAGGGCTCGGCTGCCGGGGACCATTACTACGACGAGGTCTCGGCTGCCGGGGAAAAAATTGTCGACGAGTGCTCGGCTGCCGGGGACCATTACTACGACGAGGGCTCGGCTCCCGGGGAAAAAAATTGTCGACGAGGGCTCGGCTGCCGGGGACCATTACTACGACGAGGGCTCGGCTGCCGGGGACCATTACTACGACGAGGGCTCGGCTGCCGGGGACCGTTACTACGACGAGGGCTCGGCTGCCGGGGACCGTTACTACGACGAGGGCTCGGCTGCCGGGGACCGTTACTACGATGAGGGCTCGGCTGCCGGGGACCGTTACTACGACGAGGGCTCGGCTGCCGGGGACCATTACTACGACGAGGGCTCGGCTGCCGGGGAAACAATTGTCGACGAGGGCTCGGCTGCCGGGGACCATTACTACAACGAGGGCTCGGCTGCCGGGGACCATTACTACGATGAGGGCTCGGCTGCCGGGGACCATTACTACGACGAGGGCTCGGCTGCCGGGGACCGTTACTACGACGAGGGCTCGGCTGCCGGGGACCATTACTACGACGAGGGCTCGTCTGCCGGTGACCATTACTACGACGAGGGCTCGGCTGCCGGGGACCATTACTACGACGAGGGCTCGGCTGCCGGGGACCGTTACTACGACGAGGGCTCGGCTGCCGGAGACCATTATTACGAGGAGGGCTCGGGCTGCCGGGGACCGTTACTACGACGAGGGCTCGGCTGCCGGGGACCATTACTACGACGAGGGTTCGGCTGCCGGGGAATATTACTACGACGAGGGCTCGGCTGCCGGGGACCTTTACTACGACGAGGGCTCGGCTGCCGGGGACCGTTACTACGACGAGGGCTCGGCTGCCGGGGAAAAAATTGTCGACGAGGGCTCGGCTGCCGGGGACCATTACTACGATGAGGGCTCGGCTGCCGGGGGACCGTTACTACGACGAGGGCTCGGCTGCCGGGGACCGTTACTACGACGAGGGCTCGGCTGCCAGGGACCATTACTACGACGAGGGCTCGGCTGCCGGGGAAACAATTGTCAACGAGGGCTCGGCTGCCGGGGACCATTACTACGACGAGGGCTCGGCTGCCGGGGACCATTACTACGACGAGGGCTCGGCTGCCTGGGACCGTTACTACGACAAGGGCTCGGCTGCCGGGGAAACAATTGTCGACGAGGGCTCGGCTGCCGGGGACCATTACTACGACGAATGCTCGGCTGCCGGGGACCATTACTACGACGAGGGCTCGGCTGCCGGGGACCGTTACTACGACAAGGGCTCGGCTGCCGGGGAAAAAATTGTCGACGAGGGCTCGGCTGCCGGGGACCATTACTACGACGAGGGCTCGGCTGCCGGGGACCGTTACTACGACGATGGCTCGGCTGCCGGGGACCGTTACTATGACGAGGGCTCGGCTGCCGGGGACCATTACTACGACGAGGGCTCGTCTGCCGGGGAAAAAATTGTCGACGAGGGCTCGGCTGCCGGGGACCATTACTACGACGAGGGCTCGGCTGCCGGGGACCATTACGACGACGAGAGCTCGGCTGCCGGGGAAACAATTGTCGACGAGGGCTCGGCTGCCGGGGACCATTACTACGACGAGGGCTCGGCTGCCGGGGAAAAAATTGTCGACGAGGGCTCGGCTGCCGGGGACCATTACTACAACGAGGGCTCGGCTGCCGGGGAAACAATTGTCGACGAGGGCTCGGCTGCCGGGGACCATTACTACGACGAGGGCTCGTCTGCCGGGGAAAAAATTGTCGACGAGGGCTCGGCTGCCGGGGACCATTACTACGACGAGGGCTCGGCTGCCGGGGACCGTTACTACGACAAGGGCTCGGCTGCCGGGGAAACAATTGTCGACGAGGGCTCGGCTGCCGGAGACCATTACTACGACGAATGCTCGGCTGCCGGGGACCATTACTACGACGAGGGCTCGGCTGCCGGGGACCGTTACTACGACAAGGGCTCGGCTGCCGGGGAAACAATTGTCGACGAGGGCTCGGCTGCCGGGGACCATTACTACGACGAGGGCTCGGCTGCCGGGGACCGTTACTACGACGAGGGCTCGGCTGCCGGGGACCGTTACTACGACGAGGGCTCGGCTGCCGGGGACCATTACTACGACGAGGGCTCGGCTGCCGGGGACTGTTACTACGACGAGGGCTCGGCTGCCGGGGACCGTTACTACGACGAGGGCTCGGCTGCCGGGGACCATTACTACGACGAGGGCTCGGCTGCCGGGGAAACAATTGTCGACGAGGGCTCGGCTGCCGGGGACCATTACTACGACGAGGGCTCGGCTGCCGGGGACCATTACTATGACGAGGGCTCGGCTGCCGGGGACCTTTACTACGACGAGGGCTCGGCTGCCGGGGACCGTTACTACGACGAGGGCTCGGCTGCTGGGGAAAAAATTGTCGACGAGGGCTCGGCTGCCGGGGACCATTACTACGACGAGGGCTCGGCTGCCGGGGACCATTACTACGACGAGGGCTCGGCTGCCGGGGACCGTTACTACGACGAGGGCTCGGCTGCCGGGGACCGTTACTACGACGAGGGCTCGGCTGCCGGGGACCGTTACTACGACGAGGGCTCGTCTGCCGGGGAAAAAATTGTCGACGAGGGCTCGGCTGCCGGGGACCATTACTACGACGAGGGCTCGGCTGCCGGGGACCGTTACTACGACAAGGGCTCGGCTGCCGGGGAAACAATTGTCGACGAGGGCTCGGCTGCCGGGGACCATTACTACGACGAGGGCTCGGCTGCCAGGGAAAAAATTGTCGACAAGGACTCGGCTGCCGGGGACCATTACTACGACGAGGGCTCGGCTGCCAGTGAGCATTACTACGACGACGGCTCGGCTACCGGGGACCATTACTACGACGAGGGCTCGGCTGCCGGGGAAAAAATTGTCGACGAGGGCTCGGCTGCCGGGGACCGTTACTACGATGAGGGCTCGGCTGCCGGGGACCATTACTACGACGAGGGCTCGGCTGCCGGGGACCATTACTACGACGAGGGCTCGGCTGTCGGGGACCTTTACTACGACGAGGGCTCGGCTGCCGGGGACCGTTACTACGACGAGGGCTCGGCTGCCGGGGAAAAAATTGTCGCCGAGGGCTCGGCTGCCGGGGACCATTACTACGACGAATGCTCGGCTGCCGGGGACCATTACTACGACGAGGGCTCGGCTGCCGGGGACCATTACTACGACGAGGGCTCGGCTGCCGGGGAAAAAATTGTCGACGAGTGCTCGACTGCCGGGGACCATTACTACGACGAGTGCTCGGCTGCCGGGGACCATTACTACGACGAGGGTTCGGCTGCCGGGGACCGTTACTACGACGAGGGCTCGGCTGCCGGGGACCATTACTACGACGAATGCTCGGCTGCCGGGGACCATTACTACGACGAGGGCTCGGCTGCCGGGGAAAAAATTGTCGACGAGGGCTCGGCTGCCAGGGACCATTACTACGACGAGGGCTCGGCTGCCGGAGAAAAAATTGTCGACGAGGGCTCGGCTGCCGGGGACCATTACTACGACGAGGGCTCGGCTGCCGGGGACCATTACTACGACGAGGGCTCGGCTGCCGGGGAAACAATTGTCGACGAGGGCTCGACTGCCGGGGACCATTACTACGACGAGGGCTCGGCTGCCGGGGACCATTAATACGACGAGAGCTCGGCTGCCGGGGAAAACATTGTCGACGAGGGCTCGGCTGCCGGGGACAATTACTACGACGAGGGCTCGGCTGCCGGGGACCATTACTACGACGAGGGCTCGGCTGCCAGGGACCATTACTACGACGAGGGCTCGGCTGGCGGGGACCATTACTACGACGAGGGCTCGGCTGCCGGGGACCGTTACTACGACGAGGGCTCGGATGCCGGGGACCATTACTACGACGAGGGCTCGGCTTCCGGGGACCATTACTACGACGAGGGCTCGGCTGCCGGGGAAACAATTGTCGACGAGGGCTCGGCGGCCGGGGACCATTACTACAACGAGGGCTCGGCTGCCGGGGAAACAATTGTCGACGAGGGCTCTGCTGCCGGGGACCATTACTACGACGAGGGCTCGTCTGCCGGGGAAAAAATTGTCGACGAGGGCTCGGCTGCCGGGGACCATTACTACGACGAGGGCTCGGCTGCCGGGGACCGTTACTACGACAAGGGCTCGGCTGCCGGGGAAACAATTGTCGCCGAGGGCTCGGCTGCCGGGGACCATTACTACGACGAATGCTCGGCTGCCGGGGACCATTACTACGACGAGGGCTCGGCTGCCGGGGACCATTACTACGACGAGGGCTCGGCTGCCGGGGAAAAAATTGTCGACGAGTGCTCGACTGCCGGGGACCATTACTACGACGAGTGCTCGGCTGCCGGGGACCATTACTACGACGAGGGTTCGGCTGCCGGGGACCGTTACTACGACGAGGGCTCGGCTGCCGGGGGACCATTACTACGACGAATGCTCGGCTGCCGGGGACCATTACTACGACGAGGGCTCGGCTGCCGGGGAAAAAATTGTCGACGAGGGCTCGGCTGCCAGGGACCATTACTACGACGAGGGCTCGGCTGCCGGAGAAAAAATTGTCGACGAGGGCTCGGCTGCCGGGGACCATTACTACGACGAGGGCTCGGCTGCCGGGGACCATTACTACGACGAGGGCTCGGCTGCCGGGGAAACAATTGTCGACGAGGGCTCGACTGCCGGGGACCATTACTACGACGAGGGCTCGGCTGCCGGGGACCATTAATACGACGAGAGCTCGGCTGCCGGGGGAAAACATTGTCGACGAGGGCTCGGCTGCCGGGGACAATTACTACGACGAGGGCTCGCCCTGCCGGGGACCATTACTACGACGAGGGCTTGGTTGCCGGGGACCCTTTACTACGACGAGGGCTCGGCTGCCGGGGAAACAATTGTCGACGAGGGCTCGGCTGCCGGGGACCATTACTACAACGAGGGCTCGGCTGCCGGGGAAACAATTGTTGACGAGGGCTCGGCTGCCGGTGACCATTACTACGACGAGGGCTCGTCTGCCGGGGAAAAAATTGTCGACGAGGGCTCGGCTGCCGGGGACCATTACTACGACGAGGGCTCGGCTGCCGGGGACCGTTACTACGACAAGGGCTCGGCTGCCGGGGAAACAATTGTCGACGAGGGCTCGGCTGCCGGGGACCATTACTACGACGAATGCTCGGCTGCCGGGGACCATTACTACGACGAGGGCTCGGCTGCCGGGGACCGTTACTACGACAAGGGCTCGGCTGCCGGGGAAACAATTGTCGACGAGGGCTCGGCTGCCGGGGACCATTACTACGACGAGGGCTCGGCTGCCGGGGACCATTACTACGACGAGGGCTCGGCTGCCGGGGACCGTTACTACGACGAGGGCTCGGCTGCCGGGGACCATTACTACGACGAGGGCTCGGCTGCCGGGGACCGTTACTACGACGAGGGCTCGGCTGCCGGGGACCATTACTACGACGAGGGCTCGGCTGCCGGGGACCGTTACTACGACGAGGGCTCGTCTGCCGGGGAAAAAATTGTCGACGAGGGCTCGGCTGCCGGGGACCATTACTACGACGAGGGCTCGGCTGCCGGGGACCGTTACTACGACAAGGGCTCGGCTGCCGGGGAAACAATTGTCGACGAGGGCTCGGCTGCCGGGGACCATTACTACGACGAGGGCTCGGCTGCCAGGGAAAAAATTGTCGACAAGGACTCGGCTGCCGGGGACCATTACTACGACGAGGGCTCGGCTGCCAGTGAGCATTACTACGACGACGGCTCGGCTACCGGGGACCATTACTACGACGAGGGCTCGGCTGCCGGGGAAAAAATTGTCGACGAGGGCTCGGCTGCCGGGGACCGTTACTACGATGAGGGCTCGGCTGCCGGGGACCATTACTACGACGAGGGCTCGGCTGCCGGGGCCCGTTACTACGACGAGGGCTCGGCTGCCGGGGACCATTACTACGACGAGGGCTCGGCTGCCGGGGAAACAATTGTCTACGAGGGCTCGACTGCCGGGGACCATTACTACGACGAAGGCTCGGCTGCCAGGGACCATTACTACGACGAGAGTTCGGCTGCCGGGGAAACAATTGTCGACGAGGGCTCGGCTGCCGGGGACCATTACTACGACGAGGTCTCGGCTGCCGGGGAAAAAATTGTCGACGAGTGCTCGGCTGCCGGGGACCATTACTACGACGAGGGCTCGGCTCCCGGGGAAAAAATTGTCGTCGAGGGCTCGGCTGCCGGGGACCATTACTACGACGAGGGCTCGGCTGCCGGGGACCATTACTACGACGAGGGCTCGGCTGCCGGGGACCTTTACTACGACGAGGGCTCGGCTGCCGGGGACCGTTACTACGACGAGGGCTCGGCTGCCGGGGACCGTTACTACGATGAGGGCTCGGCTGCCGGGGACCATTACTACGACGAGGGCTCGGCTGCCGGGGAAACAATTGTCGACGAGGGCTCGGCTGCCGGGGGACCATTACTACGACGAGGGCTCGGCTGCCGGGGACCATTACTACGATGAGGGCTCGGCTGCCGGGGACCATTACTACGACGAGGGCTCGGCTGCCGGGGACCGTTACTACGACGAGGGCTCGGCTGCCGGGGACCGTTACTACGACGAGGGCTCGGCTGCCGGGGACCATTACTACGACGAGGGCTCGGCTGCCGGGGGACCGTTACTACGACGAGGGCTCGGCTGCCGGAGACCATTATTACGACGAGGGCTCGGCTGCCGGGGACCGTTACTACGACGAGGGCTCGGCTGCCGGGGACCATTACTACGACGAGGGTTCGGCTGCCGGGGAATATTACTACGACGAGGGCTCGGCTGCCGGGGACCTTTACTACGACGAGGGCTCGGCTGCCGGGGACCGTTACTACGACGAGGGCTCGGCTGCCGGGGAAAAAATTGTCGACGAGGGCTCGGCTGCCGGGGGACCATTACTACGATGAGGGCTCGGCTGCCGGGGACCGTTACTACGACGAGGGCTCGGCTGCCGGGGACTGTTACTACGACGAGGGCTCGGCTGCCAGGGACCATTACTACGACGAGGGCTCGGCTGCCGGGGGGAAACAATTGTCGACGAGGGCTCGGCTGCCGGGGACCATTACTACGACGAGGGCTCGGCTGCCGGGGACCATTACTACGACGAGGGCTCGGCTGCCGGGGGACCGTTACTACGACAAGGGCTCGGCTGCCGGGGAAACAATTGTCGACGAGGGCTCGGCTGCCGGGGACCATTACTACGACGAGGGCTCGGCTGCCGGAGACCATTATTACGACGAGGGCTCGGCTGCCGGGGACCGTTACTACGACGAGGGCTCGGCTGCCGGAGACCATTACTACGACGAGGGTTCGGCTGCCGGGGAATATTACTACGACGAGGGCTCGGCTGCCGGGGACCTTTACTACGACGAGGGCTCGGCTGCCGGGGACCGTTACTACGACGAGGGCTCGGCTGCCGGGGAAAAAATTGTCGACGAGGGCTCGGCTGCCGGGGACCATTACTACGATGAGGGCTCGGCTGCCGGGGACCGTTACTACGACGAGGGCTCGGCTGCCGGGGACCGTTACTACGACGAGGGCTCGGCTGCCAGGGACCATTACTACGACGAGGGCTCGGCTGCCGGGGAAACAATTGTCGACGAGGGCTCGGCTGCCGGGGACCATTACTACGACGAGGGCTCGGCTGCCGGGGACCATTACTACGACGAGGGCTCGGCTGCCGGGGACCGTTACTACGACAAGGGCTCGGCTGCCGGGGAAACAATTGTCGACGAGGGCTCGGCTGCCGGGGACCATTACTACGACGAATGCTCGGCTGCCGGGGACCATTACTACGACGAGGGCTCGGCTGCCGGGGACCGTTACTACGACAAGGGCTCGGCTGCCGGGGAAACAATTGTCGACGAGGGCTCGTCTGCCGGGGACCATTACTACGACGAGGGCTCGTCTGCCGGGGACCATTACTACGACGAGGGCTCGGCTGCCGGGGACCATTACTACGACGAGGGCTCGGCTGCCGGGGACCGTTACTACGACGAGGGCTCGGCTGCCGGGGAAAAAATTGTCGACGAGGGCTCGGCTGCCGGGGACCATTACTACGATGAGGGCTCGGCTGCCAGGGACCGTTACTACGACGAGGGCTCGGCTGCCGGGGACCGTTACTACGACGAGGGCTCGGCTGCCAGGGACCATTACTACGACGAGGGCTCGGCTGCCGGGGGAAACAATTGTCGACGAGGGCTCGGCTGCCGGGGACCATTACTACGACGAGGGCTCGGCTGCCGGGGACCATTACTACGACGAGGGCTCGGCTGCTGGGGAAAAAATTGTCGACGAGGGCACGGCTGCCAGGGACCATTACTACGACGAGGGCTCGGCTGCCGGAGAAAAAATTGTCGACGAGGGCTCGGCTGCCGGGGGACCATTACTACGACGAGGGCTCGGCTGCCGGGGACCATTACTACGACAAGGGCTCGGCTGCCGGGGAAACAATTGTCGACGAGGGCTCGACTGCCGGGGACCATTACTACGACGAGGGCTCGGCTGCCGGGGACCATTACTACGACGAGAGCTCGGCTGCCGGGGAAACAATTGTCGACGAGGGCTCGGCTGCCGGGGACCATTACTACGACGAGGGCTCGCCTGCCGGGGACCATTACTACGACGAGGGCTTGGTTGCCGGGGACCCTTTACTACGACGAGGGCTCGGCTGCCGGGGAAACAATTGTCGACGAGGGCTCGGCTGCCGGGGACCATTACTACAACGAGGGCTCGGCTGCCGGGGAAACAATTGTCGACGAGGGCTCGGCTGCCGGGGACCATTACTACGACGAGGGCTCGTCTGCCGGGGAAACAATTGTCGACGAGGGCTCGGCTGCCGGGGACCATTACTACGACGAGGGCTCGGCTGCCAGTGAGCATTACTACTACGACGGCTCGGCTACCGGGGACCATTACTACGACGAGGGCTCGGCTGCCGGGGAAACAATTGTCGACGAGGGCTCGGCTGCCGGGGACCGTTACTACGATGAGGGCTCGGCTGCCGGGGACCATTACTACGACGAGGGCTCGGCTGCCGGGGACCATTACTACGACGAGGGCTCGGCTGCCGGGGACCTTTACTACGACGAGGGCTCGGCTGCCGGGGACCGTTACTACGACGAGGGCTCGGCTGCCGGGGAAAAAATTGTCGACGAGGGCTCGGCTGCCGGGGACCATTACTACGACGAGGGCTCGGCTGCCGGGGACCGTTACTACGACGAGGGCTTGGCTGCCGGGGGAAACAATTGTCGACGAGGGCTCGGCTGCCGGGGACCATTACTACGACGAGGGCTCGGCTGCCAGGGACCATTACTACGACGAGGGCTCGGCTGCCGGGGACCATTACTACGACGAGGGCTCGGCTGCCGGGGACCGTTACTACGACGAGGGCTCGGATGCCGGGGACCATTACTACGACGAGGGCTCGGCTTCCGGGGACCATTACTACGACGAGGGCTCGGCTGCCGGGGAAACAATTGTCGACGAGGGCTCGGCGGCCGGGGACCATTACTACAACGAGGGCTCGGCTGCCGGGGAAACAATTGTCGACGAGGGCTCTGCTGCCGGGGACCATTACTACGACGAGGGCTCGTCTGCCGGGGAAAAAATTGTCGACGAGGGCTCGGCTGCCGGGGGACCATTACTACGACGAGGGCTCGGCTGCCGGGGACCGTTACTACGACAAGGGCTCGGCTGCCGGGGAAACAATTGTCGCCGAGGGCTCGGCTGCCGGGGACCATTACTACGACGAATGCTCGGCTGCCGGGGACCATTACGACGACGAGGGCTCGGCTGCCGGGGACCATTACTACGACGAGGGCTCGGCTGCCGGGGAAAAAATTGTCGACGAGTGCTCGACTGCCGGGGACCATTACTACGACGAGTGCTCGGCTGCCGGGAACCATTACTACGACGAGGGTTCGGCTGCCGGGGACCGTTACTACGACGAGGGCTCGGCTGCCGGGGACCATTACTACGACGAATGCTCGGCTGCCGGGGACCATTACTACGACGAGGGCTCGGCTGCCGGGGAAAAAATTGTCGACGAGGGCTCGGCTGCCAGGGACCATTACTACGACGAGGGCTCGGCTGCCGGAGAAAAAATTGTCGACGAGGGCTCGGCTGCCGGGGACCATTACTACGACGAGGGCTCGGCTGCCGGGGACCATTACTACGACGAGGGCTCGGCTGCCGGGGAAACAATTGTCGACGAGGGCTCGACTGCCGGGGACCATTACTACGACGAGGGCTCGGCTGCCGGGGACCATTAATACGACGAGAGCTCGGCTGCCGGGGAAAACATTGTCGACGAGGGCTCGGCTGCCGGGGACAATTACTACGACGAGGGCTCGCCTGCCGGGGACCATTACTACGACAAGGGCTTGGTTGCCGGGGATCCTTTACTACGACGAGGGCTCGGCTGCCGGGGAAACAATTGTCGACGAGGGCTCGGCTGCCGGGGACCATTACTACAACGAGGGCTCGGCTGCCGGGGAAACAATTGTCGACGAGGGCTCGGCTGCCGGTGACCATTACTACGACGAGGGCTCGTCTGCCGGGGAAAAAATTGTCGACGAGGGCTCGGCTGCCGGGGACCATTACTACGACGAGGGCTCGGCTGCCGGGGACCGTTACTACGACAAGGGCTCGGCTGCCGGGGAAACAATTGTCGACGAGGGCTCGGCTGCCGGGGACCATTACTACGACGAATGCTCGGCTGCCGGGGACCATTACTACGACGAGGGCTCGGCTGCCGGGGAAACAATTGTCGACGAGGGCTCGGCTGCCGGGGACCATTACTACGACGAGGGCTCGGCTGCCGGGGACCATTACTACGACGAGGGTTCGGCTGCCGGGGACCGTTACTACGACGAGGGCTCGGCTGCCGGGGACCATTACTACGACGAGGGCTCGGCTGCCGGGGACCGTTACTACGACGAGGGCTCGGCTGCCGGGGACCATTACTACGACGAGGGCTCGGCTGCCGGGGACCGTTACTACGACGAGGGCTCGTCTGCCGGGGAAAAAATTGTCGACGAGGGCTCGGCTGCCGGGGACCATTACTACGACGAGGGCTCGGCTGCCGGGGACCGTTACTACGACAAGGGCTCGGCTGCCGGGGAAACAATTGTCGACGAGGGCTCGGCTGCCGGGGACCATTACTACGACGAGGGCTCGGCTGCCAGGGAAAAAATTGTCGACAAGGACTCGGCTGCCGGGGACCATTACTACGACGAGGGCTCGGCTGCCAGTGAGCATTACTACGACGACGGCTCGGCTACCGGGGACCATTACTACGACGAGGGCTCGGCTGCCGGGGAAAAAATTGTCGACGAGGGCTCGGCTGCCGGGGACCGTTACTACGATGAGGGCTCGGCTGCCGGGGACCATTACTACGACGAGGGCTCGGCTGCCGGGGCCCGTTACTACGACGAGGGCTCGGCTGCCGGGGACCATTACTACGACGAGGGCTCGGCTGCCGGGGAAACAATTGTCTACGAGGGCTCGACTGCCGGGGACCATTACTACGACGAAGGCTCGGCTGCCAGGGACCATTACTACGACGAGAGCTCGGCTGCCGGGGAAACAATTGTCGACGAGGGCTCGGCTGCCGGGGACCATTACTACGACGAGGTCTCGGCTGCCGGGGAAAAAATTGTCGACGAGGGCTCGGCTGCCGGGGACCATTACTACAACGAGGGCTCGGCTGCCGGGGAAACAATTGTCGACGAGGGCTCGGCTGCCGGGGACCATTACTACGACGAGGGCTCGGATGCCGGGGAAAAAATTGTCGACGAGGGCTCGGCTGCCGGGGACCATTACTACGACGAGGGCTCGGCTGCCGGGGACCGTTACTACGACAAGGGCTCGGCTGCCGGGGAAACAATTGTCGACGAGGGCTCGGCTGCCGGGGACCATTACTACGACGAATGCTCGGCCGCCGGGGACCATTACTACGACGAGGGCTCGGCTGCCGGGGACCGTTACTACGACAAGGGCTCGGCTGCCGGGGAAACAATTGTCGACGAGGGCTCGGCTGCCGGGGACCATTACTACGACGAGGGCTCGGCTGCCGGGGACCGTTACTACGACGAGGGCTCGGCTGCCGGGGACCGTTACTACGACGAGGGCTCGGCTGCCGGGGACTGTTACTACGACGAGGGCTCGGCTGCCGGGGACCGTTACTACGACGAGGGCTCGGCTGCCGGGGACCGTTACTACGACGAGGGCTCGGCTGCCGGGGACCATTACTACGACGAGGGCTCGGCTGCCGGGGAAACAATTGTCGACGAGGGCTCGGCTGCCGGGGACCATTACTACGACGAGGGCTCGGCTGCCGGGGACCATTACTACGATGAGGGCTCGGCTGCCGGGGACCATTACTACGACGAGGGCTCGGCTGCCGGGGACCTTTACTACAACGAGGGCTCGGCTGCCGGGGACCGTTACTACGACGAGGGCTCGGCTGCTGGGGAAAAAATTGTCGACGAGGGCTCGGCTGCCGGGGACCATTACTACGATGAGGGCTCGGCTGCCGGGGACCGTTACTACGACGAGGGCTCGGCTGCCGGGGACCGTTACTACGACGAGGGCTCGGCTGCCGGGGACCGTTACTACGACGAGGGCTCGGCTGCCGGGGACCATTACTACGACGAGGGCTCGGCTGCCGGGGAAACAATTGTCGACGAGGGCTCGGCTGCCGGGGACCATTACTACGACGAGGTCTCGGCTGCCGGGGACCATTACTACGACGAGGGCTCGGCTGCCGGGGAAAAAATTGTCGACGAGGTCTCGGCTGCCGGGGACCATTACTACGACGAGGGCTCGGCTGCCGGAGAAAAAATTGTCGACGAGGGCTCGGCTGCCGGGGACCATTACTACGACGAGGGCTCGGCTGCCGGGGACCATTACTACGACGAGGGCTCGGCTGCCGGGGAAAAAATTGTCGACGAGGGCTCGACTGCCGGGGACCATTACTACGACGAGGGCTCGGCTGCCGGGGACCATTACTACGACGAGAGCTCGGCTGCCGGGGAAACAATTGTCGACGAGGGCTCGGCTGCCGGGGACTATTACTACGACGAGGGCTCGGCTGCCGGGGACCTTTACTACGACGAGGGCTCGGCTGCCGGGGACCGTTACTACGACGAGGGCTCGGCTGCCGGGGACCATTACTACGACGAGGGCTCGGCTGCCGGGGACCATTACTACGACGAGGGCTCGGCTGCCGGGGACCGTTACTACGACGAGGGCTCGGCTGCCGGGGAAACAATTGTCGACGAGGGCTCGGCTGCCGGGGACCATTACTACGACGAGGGCTCGGCTGCCGGGGACCATTACTACGACGAGGGCTCGGCTGCCGGGGACCATTACTACGACGAGGGCTCGGCTGCCGGGGACCGTTACTACGACGAGGGCTCGGATGCCGGGGACCATTACTACAACGAGGGCTCGGCTGCCGGGGACCGTTACTACGACGAGGGCTCGGCTGCCGGGGACCATTACTACGACGAGGGTTCGGCTGCCGGGGAATATTACTACGACGAGGGCTCGGCTGCCGGGGACCTTTACTACGACGAGGGCTCGGCTGCCGGGGACCGTTACTACGACGAGGGCTCGGCTGCCGGGGAAAAAATTGTCGACGAGGGCTCGGCTGCCGGGGACCATTACTACGATGAGGGCTCGGCTGCCGGGGACCGTTACTACGACGAGGGCTCGGCTGCCGGGGACCGTTACTACGACGAGGGCTCGGCTGCCAGGGACCATTACTACGACGAGGGCTCGGCTGCCGGGGAAACAATTGTCGACGAGGGCTCGGCTGCCGGGGACCATTACTACGACGAGGGCTCGGCTGCCGGGGACCATTACTACGACGAGGGCTCGGCTGCTGGGGAAAAAATTGTCGACGAGGGCTCGGCTGCCAGGGACCATTACTACGACGAGGGCTCGGCTGCCGGAGAAAAAATTGTCGACGAGGGCTCGGCTGCCGGGGACCATTACTACGACGAGGGCTCGGCTGCCGGGGACCATTACTACGACAAGGGCTCGGCTGCCGGGGAAACAATTGTCGACGAGGGCTCGACTGCCGGGGACCATTACTACGACGAGGGCTCGACTGCCGGGGACCATTACTACGACGAGAGCTCGGCTGCCGGGGAAACAATTGTCGACGAGGGCTCGGCTGCCGGGGACCATTACTACGACGAGGGCTCGCCTGCCGGGGACCATTACTACGACGAGGGCTTGGTTGCCGGGGACCCTTTACTACGACGAGGGCTCGGCTGCCGGGGAAACAATTGTCGACGAGGGCTCGGCTGCCGGGGACCATTACTACAACGAGGGCTCGGCTGCCGGGGAAAAAATTGTCGACGAGGGCTCGGCTGCCGGGGACCATTACTACGACGAGGGCTCGTCTGCCGGGGAAACAATTGTCGACGAGGGCTCGGCTGCCGGGGACCATTACTACGACGAGGGCTCGGCTGCCAGTGAGCATTACTACGACGACGGCTCGGCTACCGGGGACCATTACTACGACGAGGGCTCGGCTGCCGGGGAAAAAATTGTCGACGAGGGCTCGGCTGCCGGGGACCGTTACTACGATGAGGGCTCGGCTGCCGGGGACCATTACTACGACGAGGGCTCGGCTGCCAGGGACCATTACTACGACGAGGGCTCGGCTGCCGGGGACCTTTACTACGACGAGGGCTCGGCTGCCGGGGACCGTTACTACGACGAGGGCTCGGCTGCCGGGGAAAAAATTGTCGACGAGGGCTCGGCTGCCGGGGACCATTACTACGACGAGGGCTCGGCTGCCGGGGACCGTTACTACGACGAGGGCTTGGCTGCCGGGGAAACAATTGTCGACGAGGGCTCGGCTGCCGGGGACCATTACTACGACGAGGGCTCGGCTGCCAGGGACCATTACTACGACGAGGGCTCGGCTGCCGGGGACCATTACTGCGACGAGGGCTCGGCTGCCGGGGACCGTTACTACGACGAGGGCTCGGATGCCGGGGACCATTACTACGACGAGGGCTCGGCTTCCGGGGACCATTACTACGACGAGGGCTCGGCTGCCGGGGAAACAATTGTCGACGAGGGCTCGGCGGCCGGGGACCATTACTACAACGAGGGCTCGGCTGCCGGGGAAACAATTGTCGACGAGGGCTCTGCTGCCGGGGACCATTACTACGACGAGGGCTCGTCTGCCGGGGAAAAAATTGTCGACGAGGGCTCGGCTGCCGGGGACCATTACTACGACGAGGGCTCGGCTGCCGGGGACCGTTACTACGACAAGGGCTCGGCTGCCGGGGAAACAATTGTCGCCGAGGGCTCGGCTGCCGGGGACCATTACTACGACGAATGCTCGGCTGCCGGGGACCATTACTACGACGAGGGCTCGGCTGCCGGGGACCATTACTACGACGAGGGCTCGGCTGCCGGGGAAAAAATTGTCGACGAGTGCTCGACTGCCGGGGACCATTACTACGACGAGTGCTCGGCTGCCGGGAACCATTACTACGACGAGGGTTCGGCTGCCGGGGACCGTTACTACGACGAGGGCTCGGCTGCCGGGGACCATTACTACGACGAATGCTCGGCTGCCGGGGACCATTACTACGACGAGGGCTCGGCTGCCGGGGAAAAAATTGTCGACGAGGGCTCGGGTGCCAGGGACCATTACTACGACGAGGGCTCGGCTGCCGGAGAAAAAATTGTCGACGAGGGCTCGGCTGCCGGGGACCATTACTACGACGAGGGCTCGGCTGCCGGGGACCATTACTACGACGAGGGCTCGGCTGCCGGGGAAACAATTGTCGACGAGGGCTCGACTGCCGGGGACCATTACTACGACGAGGGCTCGGCTGCCGGGGACCATTAATACGACGAGAGCTCGGCTGCCGGGGAAAACATTGTCGACGAGGGCTCGGCTGCCGGGGACAATTACTACGACGAGGGCTCGCCTGCCGGGGACCATTACTACGACGAGGGCTTGGTTGCCGGGGACCCTTTACTACGACGAGGGCTCGTCTGCCGGGGGAAACAATTGTCGACGAGGGCTCGGCTGCCGGGGACCATTACTACAACGAGGGCTCGGCTGCCGGGGAAACAATTGTCGACGAGGGCTCGGCTGCCGGTGACCATTACTACGACGAGGGCTCGTCTGCCGGGGAAAAAATTGTCGACGAGGGCTCGGCTGCCGGGGACCATTACTACGACGAGGGCTCGGCTGCCGGGGACCGTTACTACGACAAGGGCTCGGCTGCCGGGGAAACAATTGTCGACGAGGGCTCGGCTGCCGGGGACCATTACTACGACGAGGGCTCGGCTGCCGGGGACCATTACTACGACGAGGGCTCGGCTGCCGGGGACCGTTACTACGACGAGGGCTCGGATGCCGGGGACCATTACTACGACGAGGGCTCGGCTGCCGGGGACCGTTACTACGACAAGGGCTCGGCTGCCGGGGAAACAATTGTCGACGAGGGCTCGGCTGCCGGGGACCATTACTACGACGAGGGCTCGGCTGCCGGGGACCATTACTACGACGAGGGCTCGGCTGCCGGGGACCGTTACTACGACGAGGGCTCGGCTGCCGGGGACCATTACTACGACGAGGGCTCGGCTGCCGGGGACCGTTACTACGACGAGGGCTCGGCTGCCGGGGACCATTACTACGACGAGGGCTCGGCTGCCGGGGACCGTTACTACGACGAGGGCTCGTCTGCCGGGGAAAAAATTGTCGACGAGGGCTCGGCTGCCGGGGACCATTACTACGACGAGGGCTCGGCTGCCGGGGACCGTTACTACGACAAGGGCTCGGCTGCCGGGGAAACAATTGTCGACGAGGGCTCGGCTGCCGGGGACCATTACTACGACGAGGGCTCGGCTGCCAGGGAAAAAATTGTCGACAAGGACTCGGCTGCCGGGGACCATTACTACGACGAGGGCTCGGCTGCCAGTGAGCATTACTACGACGACGGCTCGGCTACCGGGGACCATTACTACGACGAGGGCTCGGCTGCCGGGGAAAAAATTGTCGACGAGGGCTCGGCTGCCGGGGACCGTTACTACGATGAGGGCTCGGCTGCCGGGGACCATTACTACGACGAGGGCTCGGCTGCCGGGGCCCGTTACTACGACGAGGGCTCGGCTGCCGGGGACCATTACTACGACGAGGGCTCGGCTGCCGGGGAAACAATTGTCTACGAGGGCTCGGCTGCCGGGGACCATTACTACGACGAGGTCTCGGCTGCCGGGGAAAAAATTGTCGACGAGTGCTCGGCTGCCGGGGACCATTACTACGACGAGGGCTCGGCTCCCGGGGAAAAAATTGTCGACGAGGGCTCGGCTGCCGGGGACCATTACTACGACGAGGGCTCGGCTGCCGGGGACCATTACTACGACGAGGGCTCGGCTGCCGGGGACCGTTACTACGACAAGGGCTCGGCTGCCGGGGAAACAATTGTCGCCGAGGGCTCGGCTGCCGGGGACCATTACTACGACGAATGCTCGGCTGCCGGGGACCATTACTACGACGAGGGCTCGGCTGCCGGGGACCATTACTACGACGAGGGCTCGGCTGCCGAGGAAAAAATTGTCGACGAGGGCTCGGCTGCCGGGGACCATTACTACGACGAGGGCTCGGCTGCCGGGGACCATTACTACGACGAGAGCTCGGCTGCCGGGGAAACAATTGTCGACGAGGGCTCGGCTGCCGGGGACCATTACTACGACGAGGGCTCGGCTGCCGGGGAAAAAATTGTCGACGAGGGCTCGGCTGCCGGGGACCATTACTACAACGAGGGCTCGGCTGCCGGGGAAACAATTGTCGACGAGGGCTCGGCTGCCGGGGACCATTACTACGACGAGGGCTCGTCTGCCGGGGAAAAAATTGTCGACGAGGGCTCGGCTGCCGGGGACCATTACTACGACGAGGGCTCGGCTGCCGGGGACCGTTACTACGACAAGGGCTCGGCTGCCGGGGAAACAATTGTCGACGAGGGCTCGGCTGCCGGGGACCATTACTACGACGAATGCTCGGCTGCCGGGGACCATTACTACGACGAGGGCTCGGCTGCCGGGGACCGTTACTACGACAAGGGCTCGGCTGCCGGGGAAACAATTGTCGACGAGGGCTCGGCTGCCGGGGACCATTACTACGACGAGGGCTCGGCTGCCGGGGACCGTTACTACGACGAGGGCTCGGCTGCCGGGGACCGTTACTACGACGAGGGCTCGGCTGCCGGGGACCATTACTACGACGAGGGCTCGGCTGCCGGGGAAACAATTGTCGACGAGGGCTCGGCTGCCGGGGACCATTACTACGACGAGGGCTCGGCTGCCGGGGACCATTACTACGACGAGGGCTCGGCAGCCGGGGAAAAAATTGTCGACGAGGGCTCGGCTGCCGGGGACCATTACTACGACGAGGGCTCGGCTGCCGGAGAAAAAATTGTCGACGAGGGCTCGGCTGCCGGGGACCATTACTACGACGAGGGCTCGGCTGCCGGGGACCATTACTACGACGAGGGCTCGGCTGCCGGGGAAAAAATTGTCGACGAGGGCTCGACTGCCGGGGACCATTACTACGACGAGGGCTCGGCTGCCGGGGACCATTACTACGACGAGAGCTCGGCTGCCGGGGAAACAATTGTCGACGAGGGCTCGGCTGCCGGGGACTATTACTACGACGAGGGCTCGGCTGCCGGGGACCTTTACTACGACGAGGGCTCGGCTGCCGGGGACCATTACTACGACGAGGGCTCGCCTGCCGGGGACCATTACTACGACGAGGGCTTGGTTGCCGGGGACCCTTTACTACGACGAGGGCTCGGCTGCCGGGGAAACAATTGTCGACGAGGGCTCGGCTGCCGGGGACCATTACTACAACGAGGGCTCGGCTGCCGGGGAAACAATTGTCGACGAGGGCTCGGCTGCCGGGGACCATTACTACGACGAGGGCTCGTCTGCCGGGGAAAAAATTGTCGACGAGGGCTCGGCTGCCGGGGACCATTACTACGACGAGGGCTCGGCTGCCGGGGACCGTTACTACGACAAGGGCTCGGCTGCCGGGGAAACAATTGTCGACGAGGGCTCGGCTGCCGGGGACCATTACTACGACGAATGCTCGGCTGCCGGGGACCATTACTACGACGAGGGCTCGGCTGCCGGGGACCGTTACTACGACAAGGGCTCGGCTGCCGGGGAAACAATTGTCGACGAGGGCTCGGCTGCCGGGGACCATTACTACGACGAGGGCTCGGCTGCCGGGGACCATTACTACGACGAGGGCTCGGCTGCCGGGGACCGTTACTACGACGAGGGCTCGGCTGCCGGGGACCATTACTACGACGAGGGCTCGGCTGCCGGGGACCATTACTACGACGAGGGCTCGGCTGCCGGGGACCGTTACTACGACGAGGGCTCGGCTGCCGGGGACCGTTACTACGACGAGGGCTCGGCTGCCGGGGACCATTACTACGACGAGTGCACGGCTGCCGGGGACCATTACTACGACGAGGGCTCGTCTGCCGGGGAAAAAATTGTCGACGAGGGCTCGGCTGCCGGGGACCATTACTACGACGAGGGCTCGGCTGCCGGGGACCATTACTACGACGAGAGCTCGGCTGCCGGGGAAACAATTGTCGACGAGGGCTCGGCTGCCGGGGACCATTACTACGACGAGGGCTCGGCTGCCGGGGAAAAAATTGTCGACGAGGGCTCGGCTGCCGGGGACCATTACTACAACGAGGGCTCGGCTGCCGGGGAAACAATTGTCGACGAGGGCTCGGCTGCCGGGGACCATTACTACGACGAGGGCTCGTCTGCCGGGGAAAAAATTGTCGACGAGGGCTCGGCTGCCGGGGACCGTTACTACGACGAGGGCTCGGCTGCCGGGGACCATTACTACGACGAGGGCTCGGCTGCCGGGGAAACAATTGTCTACGAGGGCTCGACTGCCGGGGACCATTACTACGACGAAGGCTCGGCTGCCAGGGACCATTACTACGACGAGAGCTCGGCTGCCGGGGAAACAATTGTCGACGAGGGCTCGGCTGCCGGGGACCATTACTACGACGAGGTCTCGGCTGCCGGGGAAAAAATTGTCGACGAGTGCTCGGCTGCCGGGGACCATTACTACGACGAGGGCTCGGCTCCCGGGGAAAAAATTGTCGACGAGGGCTCGGCTGCCGGGGACCATTACTACGACGAGGGCTCGGCTGCCGGGGACCATTACTACGACGAGGGCTCGGCTGCCGGGGACCGTTACTACGACAAGGGCTCGGCTGCCGGGGAAACAATTGTCGCCGAGGGCTCGGCTGCCGGGGACCATTACTACGACGAATGCTCGGCTGCCGGGGACCATTACTACGACGAGGGCTCGGCTGCCGGGGACCATTACTACGACGAGGGCTCGGCTGCCGGGGAAAAAATTGTCGACGAGGGCTCGGCTGCCGGGGACCATTACTACGACGAGGGCTCGGCTGCCGGGGACCATTACTACGACGAGAGCTCGGCTGCCGGGGAAACAATTGTCGACGAGGGCTCGGCTGCCGGGGACCATTACTACGACGAGGGCTCGGCTGCCGGGGAAAAAATTGTCGACGAGGGCTCGGCTGCCGGGGACCATTACTACAACGAGGGCTCGGCTGCCGGGGGAAACAATTGTCGACGAGGGCTCGGCTGCCGGGGACCATTACTACGACGAGGGCTCGTCTGCCAGGGAAAAAATTGTCGACGAGGGCTCGGCTGCCGGGGACCATTACTACGACGAGGGCTCGGCTGCCGGGGACCGTTACTACGACAAGGGCTCGGCTGCCGGGGAAACAATTGTCGACGAGGGCTCGGCTGCCGGGGACCATTACTACGACGAATGCTCGGCTGCCGGGGACCATTACTACGACGAGGGCTCGGCTGCCGGGGACCGTTACTACGACAAGGGCTCGGCTGCCGGGGAAACAATTGTCGACGAGGGCTCGGCTGCCGGGGACCATTACTACGACGAGGGCTCGGCTGCCGGGGACCGTTACTACGACGAGGGCTCGGCTGCCGGGGACCGTTACTACGACGAGGGCTCGGCTGCCGGGGACCATTACTACGACGAGGGCTCGGCTGCCGGGGAAACAATTGTCGACGAGGGCTCGGCTGCCGGGGACCATTACTACGACGAGGGCTCGGCTGCCGGGGACCATTACTACGACGAGGGCTCGGCTGCCGGGGAAAAAATTGTCGACGAGGGCTCGGCTGCCGGGGACCATTACTACGACGAGGGCTCGGCTGCCGGAGAAAAAATTGTCGACGAGGGCTCGGCTGCCGGGGACCATTACTACGACGAGGGCTCGGCTGCCGGGGACCATTACTACGACGAGGGCTCGGCTGCCGGGGAAAAAATTGTCGACGAGGGCTCGACTGCCGGGGACCATTACTACGACGAGGGCTCGGCTGCCGGGGACCATTACTACGACGAGAGCTCGGCTGCCGGGGAAACAATTGTCGACGAGGGCTCGGCTGCCGGGGACTATTACTACGACGAGGGCTCGGCTGCCGGGGACCTTTACTACGACGAGGGCTCGGCTGCCGGGGACCGTTACTACGACGAGGGCTCGGCTGCCGGGGACCATTACTACGACGAGGGCTCGGCTGCCGGGGACCATTACTACGACGAGGGCTCGGCTGCCGGGGACCGTTACTACGACGAGGGCTCGGCTGCCGGGGAAACAATTGTCGACGAGGGCTCGGCTGCCGGGGACCATTACTACGACGAGGGCTCGGCTGCCGGGGACCATTACTACGACGAGGGCTCGGCTGCCGGGGACCATTACTACGACGAGGGCTCGGCTGCCGGGGACCGTTACTACGACGAGGGCTCGGATGCCGGGGACCATTACTACGACGAGGGCTCGGCTGCCGGGGACCGTTACTACGACGAGGGCTCAGCTGCCGGGGACCATTACTACGACGAGGGTTCGGCTGCCGGGGAATATTACTACGACGAGGGCTCGGCTGCCGGGGACCTTTACTACGACGAGGGCTCGGCTGCCGGGGACCGTTACTACGACGAGGGCTCGGCTGCCGGGGAAAAAATTGTCGACGAGGGCTCGGCTGCCGGGGACCATTACTACGATGAGGGCTCGGCTGCCGGGGACCGTTACTACGACGAGGGCTCGGCTGCCGGGGACCGTTACTACGACGAGGGCTCGGCTGCCAGGGACCATTACTACGACGAGGGCTCGGCTGCCGGGGAAACAATTGTCGACGAGGGCTAGGCTGCCGGGGACCATTACTACGACGAGGGCTCGGCTGCCGGGGACCATTACTACAACGAGGGCTCGGCTGCCGGGGAAACAATTGTCGACGAGGGCTCGGCTGCCGGGGACCATTACTACGACGAGGGCTCGTCTGCCGGGGAAAAAATTGTCGACGAGGGCTCGGCTGCCGGGGACCATTACTACGACGAGGGCTCGGCTGCCGGGGACCATTACTACGACAAGGGCTCGGCTGCCGGGGAAACAATTGTCGACGAGGGCTCGACTGCCGGGGACCATTACTACGACGAGGGCTCGGCTGCCGGGGACCATTACTACGACGAGAGCTCGGCTGCCGGGGAAACAATTGTCGACGAGGGCTCGGCTGCCGGGGACCATTACTACGACGAGGGCTCGCCTGCCGGGGACCATTACTACGACGAGGGCTTGGTTGCCGGGGACCCTTTACTACGACGAGGGCTCGGCTGCCGGGGAAACAATTGTCGACGAGGGCTCGGCTGCCGGGGACCATTACTACAACGAGGGCTCGGCTGCCGGGGAAACAATTGTCGACGAGGGCTCGGCTGCCAGGGACCATTACTACGACGAGGGCTCGTCTGCCGGGGAAAAAATTGTCGACGAGGGCTCGGCTGCCGGGGACCATTACTACGACGAGGGCTCGGCTGCCGGGGACCGTTACTACGACAAGGGCTCGGCTGCCGGGGAAACAATTGTCGACGAGGGCTCGGCTGCCGGGGACCATTACTACGACGAATGCTCGGCTGCCGGGGACCATTACTACGACGAGGGCTCGGCTGCCGGGGACCGTTACTACGACAAGGGCTCGGCTGCCGGGGAAACAATTGTCGACGAGGGCTCGGCTGCCGGGGACCATTACTACGACGAGGGCTCGGCTGCCGGGGACCATTACTACGACGAGGGCTCGGCTGCCGGGGACCGTTACTACGACGAGGGCTCGGCTGCCGGGGACCATTACTACGACGAGGGCTCGGCTGCCGGGGACCATTACTACGACGAGGGCTCGGCTGCCGGGGACCGTTACTACGACGAGGGCTCGGCTGCCGGGGACCGTTACTACGACGAGGGCTCGGCTGCCGGGGACCATTACTACGACGAGGGCTCGGCTGCCGGGGACCATTACTACGACGAGAGCTCGGCTGCCGGGGAAACAATTGTCGACGAGGGCTCGGCTGCCGGGGACCATTACTACGACGAGGGCTCGGCTGCCGGGGAAAAAATTGTCGACGAGGGCTCGGCTGCCGGGGACCATTACTACAACGAGGGCTCGGCTGCCGGGGAAACAATTGTCGACGAGGGCTCGGCTGCCGGGGACCATTACTACGACGAGGGCTCGTCTGCCGGGGAAAAAATTGTCGACGAGGGCTCGGCTGCCGGGGACCATTACTACGACTAGGGCTCGGCTGCCGGGGACCGTTACTACGACAAGGGCTCGGCTGCCGGGGGAAACAATTGTCGACGAGGGCTCGGCTGCCGGGGACCATTACTACGACGAATGCTCGGCTGCCGGGGACCATTACTACGACGAGGGCTCGGCTGCCGGGGACCGTTACTACGACAAGGGCTCGGCTGCCGGGGAAACAATTGTCGACGAGGGCTCGGCTGCCGGGGACCATTACTACGACGAGGGCTCGGCTGCCGGGTACCATTACTACGACGAGGGCTCGGCTGCCGGGGACCGTTACTACGACGAGGGCTCGGCTGCCGGGGACCATTACTACGACGAGGGTTCGGCTGCCGGGGAATATTACTACGACGAGGGCTCGGCTGCCGGGGACCTTTACTACGACGAGGGCTCGGCTGCCGGGGACCGTTACTACGACGAGGGCTCGGCTGCCGGGGAAAAAATTGTCGACGAGGGCTCGGCTGCCGGGGACCATTACTACGATGAGGGCTCGGCTGCCGGGGACCGTTACTACGACGAGGGCTCGGCTGCCGGGGACCGTTACTACGACGAGGGCTCGGCTGCCAGGGACCATTACTACGACGAGGGCTCGGCTGCCGGGGAAACAATTGTCGACGAGGGCTCGGCTGCCGGGGACCATTACTACGACGAGGGCTCGGCTGCCGGGGACCATTACTACGACGAGGGCTCGGCTGCTGGGGAAAAAATTGTCGACGAGGGCTCGGCTGCCAGGGACCATTACTACGACGAGGGCTCGGCTGCCGGAGAAAAAATTGTCGACGAGGGCTCGGCTGCCGGGGACCATTACTACGACGAGGGCTCGGCTGCCGGGGACCATTACTACGACAAGGGCTCGGCTGCCGGGGAAACAATTGTCGACGAGGGCTCGACTGCCGGGGACCATTACTACGACGAGGGCTCGGCTGCCGGGGACCATTACTACGACGAGAGCTCGGCTGCCGGGGAAACAATTGTCGACGAGGGCTCGGCTGCCGGGGACCATTACTACGACGAGGGCTCGCCTGCCGGGGACCATTACTACGACGAGGGCTTGGTTGCCGGGGACCCTTTACTACGACGAGGGCTCGGCTGCCGGGGAAACAATTGTCGACGAGGGCTCGGCTGCCGGGGACCATTACTACAACGACGGCTCGGCTGCCGGGGAAACAATTGTCGACGAGGGCTCGGCTGCCGGGGACCATTACTACGACGAGGGCTCGTCTGCCGGGGAAAAAATTGTCGACGAGGGCTCGGCTGCCGGGGACCATTACTACGACGAGGGCTCGGCTGCCGGGGACCGTTACTACGACAAGGGCTCGGCTGCCGGGGAAACAATTGTCGACGAGGGCTCGGCTGCCGGGGACCATTACTACGACGAATGCTCGGCTGCCGGGGACCATTACTACGACGAGGGCTCGGCTGCCGGGGACCGTTACTACGACAAGGGCTCGGCTGCCGGGGAAACAATTGTCGACGAGGGCTCGGCTGCCGGGGACCATTACTACGACGAGGGCTCGGCTGCCGGGGACCGTTACTACGACGAGGGCTCGGCTGCCGGGGACCATTACTACGACGAGGGCTCGGCTGCCGGGGACCATTACTACGACGAGGGCTCGGCTGCCGGGGACCGTTACTACGACGAGGGCTCGGCTGCCGGGGACCGTTACTACGACGAGGGCTCGGCTGCCGGGGACCATTACTACGACGAGTGCACGGCTGCTGGGGACCATTACTACGACGAGGGCTCGTCTGCCGGGGAAAAAATTGTCGACGAGGGCTCGGCTGCCGGGGACCATTACTACGACGAGGGCTCGGCTGCCGGGGACCATTACTACGACGAGAGCTCGGCTGCCGGGGAAACAATTGTCGACGAGGGCTCGGCTGCCGGGGACCATTACTACGACGAGGGCTCGGCTGCCGGGGAAAAAATTGTCGACGAGGGCTCGGCTGCCGGGGACCATTACTACAACGAGGGCTCGGCTGCCGGGGAAACAATTGTCGACGAGGGCTCGGCTGCCGGGGACCATTACTATGACGAAGGCTCGTCTGCCGGGGAAAAAATTGTCGACGAGGGCTCGGCTGCCGGGGACCATTACTACGACTAGGGCTCGGCTGCCGGGGACCGTTACTACGACAAGGGCTCGGCTGCCGGGGAAACAATTGTCGACGAGGGCTCGGCTGCCGGGGACCATTACTACGACGAATGCTCGGCTGCCGGGGACCATTACTACGACGAGGGCTCGGCTGCCGGGGACCGTTACTACGACAAGGGCTCGGCTGCCGGGGAAACAATTGTCGACGAGGGCTCGGCTGCCGGGGACCATTACTACGACGAGGGATCGGCTGCCGGGGACCATTACTACGACGAGGGCTCGGCTGCCGGGGACCGTTACTACGACGAGGGCTCGGCTGCCAGGGACCATTACTACGACGAGGGCTCGGCTGCCGGGGAAACAATTGTCGACGAGGGCTCGGCTGCCGGGGACCATTACTACGACGAGGGCTCGGCTGCCGGGGACCATTACTACGACGAGGGCTCGGCTGCTGGGGAAAAAATTGTCGACGAGGGCTCGGCTGCCAGGGACCATTACTACGACGAGGGCTCGGCTGCCGGGGAAAAAATTGTTGACGAGGGCTCGGCTGCCGGGGACCATTACTACGACGAGGGCTCGGCTGCCGGGGACCATTACTACGACAAGGGCTCGGCTGCCGGGGAAACAATTGTCGACGAGGGCTCGACTGCCGGGGACCATTACTACGACGAGGGCTCGGCTGCCGGGGACCATTACTACGACGAGAGCTCGGCTGCCGGGGAAACAATTGTCGACGAGGGCTCGGCTGCCGGGGACCATTACTACGACGAGGGCTCGCCTGCCGGGGACCATTACTACGACGAGGGCTTGGTTGCCGGGGACCCTTTACTACGACGAGGGCTCGGCTGCCGGGGAAACAATTGTCGACGAGGGCTCGGCTGCCGGGGACCATTACTACAACGAGGGCTCGGCTGCCGGGGAAACAATTGTCGACGAGGGCTCGGCTGCCGGGGACCATTACTACGACGAGGGCTCGTCTGCCGGGGAAAAAATTGTCGACGAGGGCTCGGCTGCCGGGGACCATTACTACGACGAGGGCTCGGCTGCCGGGGACCGTTACTACGACAAGGGCTCGGCTGCCGGGGAAACAATTGTCGACGAGGGCTCGGCTGCCGGGGACCATTACTACGACGAATGCTCGGCTGCCGGGGACCATTACTACGACGAGGGCTCGGCTGCCGGGGACCGTTACTACGACAAGGGCTCGGCTGCCGGGGAAACAATTGTCGACGAGGGCTCGGCTGCCGGGGACCATTACTACGACGAGGGCTCGGCTGCCGGGGACCATTACTACGACGAGGGCTCGGCTGCCGGGGACCGTTACTACGACGAGGGCTCGGCTGCCGGGGACCGTTACTACGACGAGGGCTCGGCTGCCGGGGACCATTACTACGACGAGGGCTCGGCTGCCGGGGACCGTTACTACGACGAGGGCTCGGCTGCCGGGGACCGTTACTACGACGAGGGCTCGGCTGCCGGGGACCATTACTACGACGAGTGCACGGCTGCCGGGGACCATTACTACGACGAGGGCTCGTCTGCCGGGGAAAAAATTGTCGACGAGGGCTCGTCTGCCGGGGACCATTACTACGACGAGGGCTCGGCTGCCGGGGGACCATTACTACGACGAGAGCTCGGCTGCCGGGGAAACAATTGTCGACGAGGGCTCGGCTGCCGGGGACCATTACTACGACGAGGGCTCGGCTGCCGGGGAAAAAATTGTCGACGAGGGCTCGGCTGCCGGGGACCATTACTACAACGAGGGCTCGGCTGCCGGGGAAACAATTGTCGACGAGGGCTCGGCTGCCGGGGACCATTACTACGACGAGGGCTCGTCTGCCGGGGAAAAAATTGTCGACGAGGGCTCGGCTGCCGGGGACCATTACTACGACTAGGGCTCGGCTGCCGGGGACCGTTACTACGACAAGGGCTCGGCTGCCGGGGAAACAATTGTCGACGAGGGCTCGGCTGCCGGGGACCATTACTACGACGAATGCTCGGCTGCCGGGGACCATTACTACGACGAGGGCTCGGCTGCCGGGGACCGTTACTACGACAAGGGCTCGGCTGCCGGGGAAACAATTGTCGACGAGGGCTCGGCTGCCGGGGACCATTACTACGACGAGGGCTCGGCTGCCGGGGACCATTACTACGACGAGGGCTCGGCTGCCGGGGACCGTTACTACGACGAGGGCTCGGCTGCCGGGGACCATTACTACGACGAGGGCTCGGCTGCCGGGGACCATTACTACGACGAGGGCTCGGCTGCCGGGGACTGTTACTACGACGAGGGCTCGGCTGCCGGGGACCGTTACTACGACGAGGGCTCGGCTGCCGGGGACCATTACTACGACGAGGGCTCGGCTGCCGGGGACCATTACTACGACGAGGGCTCGGCTGCCGGGGAAACAATTGTCGACGAGGGCTCGGCTGCCGGGGACCATTACTACGACGAGGGCTCGGCTGCCGGGGACCATTACTACGACGAGGGCTCGGCTGCCGGGGACCATTACTACGATGAGGGCTCGGCTGCCGGGGACCATTACTACGACGAGGGCTCGGCTGCCGGGGACCTTTACTACGACGAGGGCTTGGCTGCCGGGGACCGTTACTACGACGAGGGCTCGGCTGCTGGGGAAAAAATTGTCGACGAGGGCTCGGCTGCCGGGGACCATTACTACGATGAGGGCTCGGCTGCCGGGGACCGTTACTACGACGAGGGCTCGGCTGCCGGGGACCGTTACTACGACGAGGGCTCGGCTGCCGGGGACCATTACTTCGACGAGGGCTCGGCTGCCGGGGACCATTACTACGACGAGGGCTCGGCTGCCGGGGTCCATTACTACGACGAGGGCTCGGCTGCCGGGGACCATTACTACGACGAGGGCTCGGCTGCCGGGGAAAAAATTGTCGACGAGGGCTCGACTGCCGGGGACCATTACTACGACGAGGGCTCGGCTGCCGGGGACCATTACTACGACGAGAGCTCGGCTGCCGGGGAAACAATTGTCGACGAGGGCTCGGCTGCCGGGGACCGTTACTACGACGAGGGCTCGGCTGCCGGGGAAACAATTGTCGAAGAGGGCTCGGCTGCCGGGGACCATTACTACGACGAGGGCTCGGCTGCCGGGGACCATTACTACGACGAGGGCTCGGCTGCCGGGGACCGTTACTACGACGAGGGCTCGGATGCCGGGGACCATTACTACGACGAGGGCTCGGCTTCCGGCGACCATTACTACGACGAGGGCTCGGCTGCCGGGGAAACAATTGTCGACGAGGGCTCGGCGGCCGGGGACCATTACTACAACGAGGGCTCGGCTGCCGGGGAAACAATTGTCGACGAGGGCTCGGCTGCCGGGGACCATTACTACGACGAGGGCTCGTCTGCCGGGGAAAATATTCTCGACGAGGGCTCGGCTGCCGGGGACCATTACTACGACGAGGGCTCGGCTGCCGGGGACCGTTACTAGGACAAGGGCTCGGCTGCCGGGGAAACAATTGTCGACGAGGGCTCGGCTGCCGGGGACCATTACTACGACGAATGCTCGGCTGCCGGGGACCATTACTACGACGAGGGCTCGGCTGCCGGGGACCATTACTACGACGAGGGCTCGGCTGCCGGGGAAAAAATTGTCGACGAGTGCTCGACTGCCGGGGACCATTACTACGACGAGTGCTCGGCTGCCGGGGACCATTACTACGACGAGGGCTCGGCTGCCGGGGACCGTTACTACGACGAGGGCTCGGCTGCCGGGGACCATTACTACGACGAATGCTCGGCTGCCGGGGACCATTACTACGACGAGGGCTCGGCTGCCGGGGAAAAAATTGTCGACGAGGGCTCGGCTGCCAGGGACCATTACTACGACGAGGGCTCGGCTGCCGGGGAAAAAATTGTCGACGAGGGCTCGGCTGCCGGGGACCATTACTACGACGAGGGCTCGGCTGCCGGGGACCATTACTACGACAAGGGCTCGGCTGCCGGGGAAACAATTGTCGACGAGGGCTCGACTGCCGGGGACCATTACTACGACGAGGGCTCGGCTGCCGGGGACCATTAATACGACGAGAGCTCGGCTGCCGGGGAAACAATTGTCGACGAGGGCTCGGCTGCCGGGGACAATTACTACGACGAGGGCTCGCCTGCCGGGGACCATTACTACGACGAGGGCTTGGTTGCCGGGGACTCTTTACTACGACGAGGGCTCGGCTGCCGGGGAAACAATTGTCGACGAGGGCTCGGCTGCCGGGGACCATTACTACAACGAGGGCTCGGCTGCCGGGGAAACAATTGTCGACAAGGGCTCGGCTGCCGGGGACCATTACTACGACGAGGGCTCGTCTGCCAGGGAAAAAATTGTCGACGAGGGCTCGGCTGCCGGGGACCATTACTACGACGAGGGCTCGGCTGCCGGGGACCGTTACTACGACAAGGGCTCGGCTGCCGGGGAAACAATTGTCGACGAGGGCTCGGCTGCCGGGGACCATTACTACGACGAATGCTCGGCTGCCGGGGACCATTACTACGACGAGGGCTCGGCTGCTGGGGACCGTTACTACGACAAGGGCTCGGCTGCCGGGGAAACAATTGTCGACGAGGGCTCGGCTGCCGGGGACCATTACTACGACGAGGGCTCGGCTGCCGGGGACCATTACTACGACGAGGGCTCGGCTGCCGGGGACCGTTACTACGACGAGGGCTCGGCTGCCGGGGACCATTACTACGACGAGGGCTCGGCTGCCGGGGACCGTTACTACGACGAGGGCTCGGCTGCCGGGGACCATTACTACGACGAGGGCTCGTCTGCCGGGGAAAAAATTGTCGACGAGGGCTCGGCTGCCGGGGACCATTACTACGACGAGGGCTCGGCTGCCGGGGACCGTTACTACGACAAGGGCTCGGCTGCCGGGGAAACAATTGTCGACGAGGGCTCGGCTGCCGGGGACCATTACTACGACGAGGGCTCGGCTGCCAGGGAAAAAATTGTCGACAAGGACTCGGCTGCCGGGGACCATTACTACGACGAGGGCTCGGCTGCCAGTGAGCATTACTACGACGACGGCTCGGCTACCGGGGACCATTACTACGACGAGGGCTCGGCTGCCGGGGAAAAAATTGTCGACGAGGGCTCGGCTGCCGGGGACCGTTACTACGATGAGGGCTCGGCTGCCGGGGACCATTACTACGACGAGGGCTCGGCTGCCGGGGCCCGTTACTACGACGAGGGCTCGGCTGCCGGGGACCATTACTACGACGAGGGCTCGGCTGCCGGGGAAACAATTGTCTACGAGGGCTCGACTGCCGGGGACCATTACTACGACGAGGGCTCGGCTGCCGGGGACCATTACTACGACGAAGGCTCGGCTGCCGGGGACCATTACTACGATGAGGGCTCGGCTGCCGGGGACCATTACTACGACGAGGGCTCGGCTGCCGGGGACCTTTACTACGACGAGGGCTCGGCTGCCGGGGACCGTTACTACGATGAGGGCTCGGCTGCCGGGGACCATTACTACGACGAGGGCTCGGCTGCCGGGGACCTTTACTACGACGAGGGCTCGGCTGCCGGGGACCGTTACTACGACGAGGGCTCGGCTGCTGGGGAAAAAATTGTCGACGAGGGCTCGGCTGCCGGGGACCATTACTACGATGAGGGCTCGGCTGCCGGGGACCGTTACTACGACGAGGGCTCGGCTGCCGGGGACCGTTACTACGACGAGGGCTCGGCTGCCGGGGAAACAATTGTCGACGAGGGCTCGGCTGCCAGGGACCATTACTACGACGAGGGCTCGGCTGCCGGGGACCATTACTACGACGAGGGCTCGGCTGCCGGGGAAAAAATTGTCGACGAGGGCTCGGCTGCCTGGGACCACTACTACGACGAGGGCTCGGCTGCCGGAGAAAAAATTGTCGACGAGGGCTCGGCTGCCGGGGACCATTACTACGACGAGGGCTCGGCTGCCGGGGACCATTACTACGACGAGGGCTCGGCTGCCGGGGAAAAAATTGTCGACGAGGGCTCGACTGCCGGGGACCATTACTACGACGAGGGCTCGGCTGCCGGGGACCATTACTACGACGAGAGCTCGGCTGCCGGGGAAACAATTGTCGACGAGGGCTCGGCTGCCGGGGACTATTACTACGACGAGGGCTCGGCTGCCGGGGACCTTTACTACGACGAGGGCTCGGCTGCCGGGGACCGTTACTACGACGAGGGCTCGGCTGCCGGGGACCATTACTACGACGAGGGCTCGGCTGCCGGGGACCGTTACTACGACGAGGGCTCGGCTGCCGGGGAAACAATTGTCGACGAGGGCTCGGCTGCCGGGGACCATTACTACGACGAATGCTCGGCTGCCGGGGACCATTACTACGACGAGGGCTCGGCTGCTGGGGACGGTTACTACGACAAGGGCTCGGCTGCCGGGGAAACAATTGTCGACGAGGGCTCGGCTGCCGGGGACCATTACTACGACGAGGGCTCGGCTGCCGGGGACCATTACTACGACGAGGGCTCGGCTGCCGGGGACCGTTACTACGACGAGGGCTCGGCTGCCGGGGACCATTACTACGACGAGGGCTCGGCTGCCGGGGACCATTACTACGACGAGGGCTCGGCTGCCGGGGACCGTTACTACGACGAGGGCTCGGCTGCCGGGGACCATTACTACGACGAGGGCTCGTCTGCCGGGGAAAAAATTGTCGACGAGGGCTCGGCTGCCGGGGACCATTACTACGACGAGGGCTCGGCTGCCAGTGAGCATTACTACGACGACGGCTCGGATGCCGGGGACCATTACTACGACGAGGGCTCGGCTGCCGGGGAAAAAATTGTCGACGAGGGCTCGGCTGCCGGGGACCGTTACTACGATGAGGGCTCGGCTGCCGGGGACCATTACTACGACGAGGGCTCGGCTGCCGGGGCCCGTTACTACGACGAGGGCTCGGCTGCCGGGGACCATTACTACGACGAGGGCTCGGCTGCCGGGGAAACAATTGTCTACGAGGGCTCGACTGCCGGGGACCATTACTACGACGAGGGCTCGGCTGCCGGGGACCATTACTACGACGAAGGCTCGGCTGCCGGGGACCATTACTACGATGAGGGCTCGGCTGCCGGGGACCATTACTACGACGAGGGCTCGGCTGCCGGGGACCTTTACTACGACGAGGGCTCGGCTGCCTGGGACCGTTACTACGATGAGGGCTCGGCTGCCGGGGACCATTACTACGACGAGGGCTCGGCTGCCGGGGACCTTTACTACGACGAGGGCTCGGCTGCCGGGGACCGTTACTACGACGAGGGCTCGGCTGCTGGGGAAAAAATTGTCGACGAGGGCTCGGCTGCCGGGGACCATTACTACGATGAGGGCTCGGCTGCCGGGGACCGTTACTACGACGAGGGCTCGGCTGCCGGGGACCGTTACTACGACGAGGGCTCGGCTGCCGGGGAAACAATTGTCGACGAGGGCTCGGCTGCCAGGGACCATTACTACGACGAGGGCTCGGCTGCCGGGGACCATTACTACGACGAGGGCTCGGCTGCCGGGGAAAAAATTGTCGACGAGGGCTCGGCTGCCAGGGACCACTACTACGACGAGGGCTCGGCTGCCGGAGAAAAAATTGTCGACGAGGGCTCGGCTGCCGGGGACCATTACTACGACGAGGGCTCGGCTGCCGGGGACCATTACTACGACGAGGGCTCGGCTGCCGGGGAAAAAATTGTCGACGAGGGCTCGACTGCCGGGGACCATTACTACGACGAGGGCTCGGCTGCCGGGGACCATTACTACGACGAGAGCTCGGCTGCCGGGGAAACAATTGTCGACGAGGGCTCGGCTGCCGGGGACTATTACTACGACGAGGGCTCGGCTGCCGGGGACCTTTACTACGACGAGGGCTCGGCTGCCGGGGACCGTTACTACGACGAGGGCTCGGCTGCCGGGGACCATTACTACGACGAGGGCTCGGCTGCCGGGGACCATTACTACGACGAGGGCTCGGCTGCCGGGGACCGTTACTACGACGAGGGCTCGGCTGCCGGGGAAACAATTGTCGACGAGGGCTCGGCTGCCGGGGACCATTACTACGACGAGGGCTCGGCTGCCGGGGACCATTACTACGACGAGGGCTCGGCTGCCGGGGACCATTACTACGACGAGGGCTCGGCTGCCGGGGACCGTTACTACGACGAGGGCTCGGATGCCGGGGACCATTACTACGACGAGGGCTCGGCTGCCGGGGACCATTACTACGACGAGGGCTCGGCTGCCGGGGAAACAATTGTCGACGAGGGCTCGGCGGCCGGGGACCATTACTACAACGAGGGCTCGGCTGCCGGGGAAACAATTGTCGACGAGGGCTCGGCTGCCGGGGACCATTACTACGACGAGGGCTCGTCTGCCGGGGAAAAAATTGTCGACGAGGGCTCGGCTGCCGGGGACCATTACTACGACGAGGGCTCGGCTGCCGGGGACCGTTACTACGACAAGGGCTCGGCTGCCGGGGAAACAATTGTCGACGAGGGCTCGGCTGCCGGGGACCATTACTACGACGAGGGCTCGGCTGCCGGGGACCATTACTACGACGAGGGCTCGGCTGCCGGGGAAAAAATTGTCGACGAGTGCTCGACTGCCGGGGACCATTACTACGACGAGTTCTCGGCTGCCGGGGACCATTACTACGACGAGGGCTCGGCTGCCGGGGACCGTTACTACGACGAATGCTCGGATGCCGGGGACCATTACTACGACGAGGGCTCGGCTGCCGGGGAAAAAATTGTCGACGAGGGCTCGGCTGCCAGGGACCATTACTACGACGAGGGCTCGGCTGCCGGAGAAAAAATTGTCGACGAGGGCTCGGCTGCCGGGGACCATTACTACGACGAGGGCTCGGCTGCCGGGGACCATTACTACGACGAGGGCTCGGCTGCCGGGGAAACAATTGTCGACGAGGGCTCGACTGCCGGGGACCATTACTACGACGAGGGCTCGGCTGCCGGGGACCATTAATACGACGAGAGCTCGGCTGCCGGGGAAACAATTGTCGACGAGGGCTCGGCTGCCGGGGACAATTACTACGACGAGGGCTCGGCTGCCGGGGACCATTACTACGACGAGGGCTTGGTTGCCGGGGACCCTTTACTACGACGAGGGCTCGGCTGCCGGGGAAACAATTGTCGACGAGGGCTCGGCTGCCGGGGACCATTACTACAACGAGGGCTCGGCTGCCGGGGAAACAATTGTCGACGAGGGCTCGGCTGCCGGGGACCATTACTACGACGAGGGCTCGTCTGCCGGGGAAAAAATTGTCGACGAGGGCTCGGCTGCCGGGGACCATTACTACGACGAGGGCTCGGCTGCCGGGGACCGTTACTACGACAAGGGCTCGGCTGCCGGGGAAACAATTGTCGACGAGGGCTCGGCTGCCGGGGACCATTACTACGACGAATGCTCGGCTGCCGGGGACCATTACTACGACGAGGGCTCGGCTGCCGGGGACCGTTACTACGACAAGGGCTCGGCTGCCGGGGAAACAATTGTCGACGAGGGCTCGGCTGCCGGGGACCATTACTACGACGAGGGCTCGGCTGCCGGGGACCATTACTACGACGAGGGCTCGGCTGCCGGGGACCGTTACTACGACGAGGGCTCGGCTGCCGGGGACCGTTACTACGACGAGGGCTCGGATGCCGGGGACCATTACTACGACGAGGGCTCGGCTGCCGGGGACCATTACTACGACGAGGGCTCGGCTGCCGGGGAAACAATTGTCGACGAGGGCTCGGCGGCCGGGGACCATTACTACAACGAGGGCTCGGCTGCCGGGGAAACAATTGTCGACGAGGGCTCGGCTGCCGGGGACCATTACTACGACGAGAGCTCGGCTGCCGGGGAAACAATTGTCGACGAGGGCTCGGCTGCCGGGGACAATTACTACGACGAGGGCTCGCCTGCCGGGGACCATTACTACGACGAGGGCTTGGTTGCCGGGGACCCTTTACTACGACGAGGGCTCGGCTGCCGGGGAAACAATTGTCGACGAGGGCTCGGCTGCCGGGGACCATTACTACAACGAGGGCTCGGCTGCCGGGGAAACAATTGTCGACAAGGGCTCGGCTGCCGGGGACCATTACTACGACGAGGGCTCGTCTGCCAGGGAAAAAATTGTCGACGAGGGCTCGGCTGCCGGGGACCATTACTACGACGAGGGCTCGGCTGCCGGGGACCGTTACTACGACAAGGGCTCGGCTGCCGGGGAAACAATTGTCGACGAGGGCTCGGCTGCCGGGGACCATTACTACGACGAATGCTCGGCTGCCGGGGACCATTACTACGACGAGGGCTCGGCTGCCGGGGACCGTTACTACGACAAGGGCTCGGCTGCCGGGGAAACAATTGTCGACGAGGGCTCGGCTGCCGGGGACCATTACTACGACGAGGGCTCGGCTGCCGGGGACCATTACTACGACGAGGGCTCGGCTGCCGGGGACCGTTACTACGACGAGGGCTCGGCTGCCGGGGACCATTACTACGACGAGGGCTCGGCTGCCGGGGACCATTACTACGACGAGGGCTCGGCTGCCGGGGACCGTTACTACGACGAGGGCTCGGATGCCGGGGACCATTACTACGACGAGGGCTCGTCTGCCGGGGAAAAAATTGTCGACGAGGGCTCGGCTGCCGGGGACCATTACTACGACGAGGGCTCGGCTGCCGGGGACCGTTACTACGACAAGGGCTCGGCTGCCGGGGAAACAATTGTCGACGAGGGCTCGGCTGCCGGGGACCATTACTACGACGAGGGCTCGGCTGCCAGGGAAAAAATTGTCGACAAGGACTCGGCTGCCGGGGACCATTACTACGACGAGGGCTCGGCTGCCAGTGAGCATTACTACGACGACGGCTCGGCTACCGGGGACCATTACTACGACGAGGGCTCGGCTGCCGGGGAAAAAATTGTCGACGAGGGCTCGGCTGCCGGGGACCGTTACTACGATGAGGGCTCGGCTGCCGGGGACCATTACTACGACGAGGGCTCGGCTGCCGGGGCCCGTTACTACGACGAGGGCTCGGCTGCCGGGGACCATTACTACGACGAGGGCTCGGCTGCCGGGGAAACAATTGTCTACGAGGGCTCGACTGCCGGGGACCATTACTACGACGAGGGCTCGGCTGCGGGGGACCATTACTACGACGAAGGCTCGGCTGCCGGGGACCATTACTACGATGAGGGCTCGGCTGCCGGGGACCATTACTACGACGAGGGCTCGGCTGCCGGGGACCTTTACTACGACGAGGGCTCGGCTGCCGGGGACCGTTACTACGATGAGGGCTCGGCTGCCGGGGACCATTACTACGACGAGGGCTCGGCTGCCGGGGACCTTTACTACGACGAGGGCTCGGCTGCCGGGGACCGTTACTACGACGAGGGCTCGGCTGCTGGGGAAAAAATTGTCGACGAGGGCTCGGCTGCCGGGGACCATTACTACGATGAGGGCTCGGCTGCCGGGGACCGTTACTACGACGAGGGCTCGGCTGCCGGGGACCGTTACTACGACGAGGGCTCGGCTGCCGGGGAAACAATTGTCGACGAGGGCTCGGCTGCCAGGGACCATTACTACGACGAGGGCTCGGCTGCCGGGGACCATTACTACGACGAGGGCTCGGCTGCCGGGGAAAAAATTGTCGACGAGGGCTCGGCTGCCAGGGACCACTACTACGACGAGGGCTCGGCTGCCGGAGAAAAAATTGTCGACGAGGGCTCGGCTGCCGGGGACCATTACTACGACGAGGGCTCGGCTGCCGGGGACCATTACTACGACGAGGGCTCGGCTGCCGGGGAAAAAATTGTCGACGAGGGCTCGACTGCCGGGGACAATTACTACGACGAGGGCTCGACTGCCGGGAACCATTACTACGACGAGGGCTTGGCTGCCGGGGACCATTACTACTACGAGGGCTCGGCTGCCGGGGACCATTACTACGACGAGGGCTCGGCTGCCGGGGACCATTAATACGACGAGAGCTCGGCTGCCGGGGAAACAATTGTCGACGAGGGCTCGGCTGCCGGGGACAATTACTACGACGAGGGCTCGCCTGCCGGGGACCATTACTACGACGAGGGCTTGGTTGCCGGGGACCCTTTACTACGACGAGGGCTCGGCTGCCGGGGAAACAATTGTCGACGAGGGCTCGGCTGCCGGGGACCTTTACTACGACGAGGGCTCGGCTGCCGGGGACCGTTACTACGACGAGGGCTCGGCTGCCGGGGACCATTACTACGACGAGGGCTCGGCTGCCGGGGACCATTACTACGACGAGGGCTCGGCTGCCGGGGACCGTTACTACGACGAGGGCTCGGCTGCCGGGGAAACAATTGTCGACGAGGGCTCGGCTGCCGGGGACCATTACTACGACGAGGGCTCGGCTGCCGGGGACCATTACTACGACGAGGGCTCGGCTGCCGGGGACCATTACTACGACGAGGGCTCGGCTGCCGGGGACCGTTACTACGACGAGGGCTCGGATGCCGGGGACCATTACTACGACGAGGGCTCGGCTGCCGGGGACCATTACTACGACGAGGGCTCGGCTGCCGGGGAAACAATTGTCGACGAGGGCTCGGCGGCCGGGGACCATTACTACAACGAGGGCTCGGCTGCCGGGGAAACAATTGTCGACGAGGGCTCGGCTGCCGGGGACCATTACTACGACGAGGGCTCATCTGCCGGGGAAAAAATTGTCGACGAGGGCTCGGCTGCCGGGGACCATTACTACGACGAGGGCTCGGCTGCCGGGGACCGTTACTACGACAAGGGCTCGGCTGCCGGGGAAACAATTGTCGACGAGGGCTCGGCTGCCGGGGACCATTACTACGACGAGGGCTCGGCTGCCGGGGACCATTACTACGACGAGGGCTCGGCTGCCGGGGAAAAAATTGTCGACGAGTGCTCGACTGACGGGGACCATTACTACGACGAGTGCTCGGCTGCCGGGGACCATTACTACGACGAGGGCTCGGCTGCCGGGGACCGTTACTACGACGAATGCTCGGCTGCCGGGGACCATTACTACGACGAGGGCTCGGCTGCCGGGGAAAAAATTGTCGACGAGGGCTCGGCTGCCAGGGACCATTACTACGACGAGGGCTCGGCTGCCGGAGAAAAAATTGTCGACGAGGGCTCGGCTGCCGGGGACCATTACTACGACGAGGGCTCGGCTGCCGGGGACCATTACTACGACGAGGGCTCGGCTGCCGGGGAAACAATTGTCGACGAGGGCTCGACTGCCGGGGACCATTACTACGACGAGGGCTCGGCTGCCGGGGACCATTAATACGACGAGAGCTCGGCTGCCGGGGAAACAATTGTCGACGAGGGCTCGGCTGCCGGGGACAATTACTACGACGAGGGCTCGGCTGCCGGGGACCATTACTACGACGAGGGCTTGGTTGCCGGGGACCCTTTACTACGACGAGGGCTCGGCTGCCAGGGAAACAATTGTCGACGAGGGCTCGGCTGCCGGGGACCATTACTACAACGAGGGCTCGGCTGCCGGGGAAACAATTGTCGACGAGGGCTCGGCTGCCGGGGACCATTACTACGACGAGGGCTCGTCTGCCGGGGAAAAAATTGTCGACGAGGGCTCGGCTGCCGGGGACCATTACTACGACGAGGGCTCGGCTGCCGGGGACCGTTACTACGACAAGGGCTCGGCTGCCGGGGAAACAATTGTCGACGAGGGCTCGGCTGCCGGGGACCATTACTACGACGAATGCTCGGCTGCCGGGGACCATTACTACGACGAGGGCTCGGCTGCCGGGGACCGTTACTACGACAAGGGCTCGGCTGCCGGGGAAACAATTGTCGACGAGGGCTCGGCTGCCGGGGACCATTACTACGACGAGGGCTCGGCTGCCGGGGACCATTACTACGACGAGGGCTCGGCTGCCGGGGACCGTTACTACGACGAGGGCTCGGCTGCCGGGGACCGTTACTACGACGAGGGCTCGGCTGCCGGGGACCGTTACTACGATGAGGGCTCGGCTGCCGGGGACCATTACTACGACGAGGGCTCGGCTGCCGGGGACCATTACTACGACGAGGGCTCGGCTGCCGGGGAAACAATTGTCGACGAGGGCTCGGCTGCCGGGGACCATTACTACGACGAGGGCTCGGCTGCCGGGGACCATTACTACGATGAGGGCTCGGCTGCTGGGGACCATTACTACGACGAGGGCTCGGCTGCCGGGGAACTTTACTACGACGAGGGCTCGGCTGCCGGGGACCGTTACTACGACGAGGGCTCGGCTGCCGGGGAAAAAATTGTCGACGAGGGCTCGGCTGCCGGGGACAATTACTACGACGAGGGCTCGCCTGCCGGGGACCATTACTACGACGAGGGCTTGGTTGCCGGGGACCCTTTACTACGACGAGGGCTCGGCTGCCGGGGAAACAATTGTCGACGAGGGCTCGGCTGCCGGGGACCATTACTACAACGAGGGCTCGGCTGCCGGGGAAACAATTGTCGACGAGGGCTCGGCTGCCGGGGACCATTACTACGACGAGGGCTCGTCTGCCGGGGAAAAAATTGTCGACGAGGGCTCGGCTGCCGGGGACCATTACTACGACGAGGGCTCGGCTGCCGGGGACCGTTACTACGACAAGGGCTCGGCTGCCGGGGAAACAATTGTCGACGAGGGCTCGGCTGCCGGGGACCATTACTACGACGAATGCTCGGCTGCCGGGGACCATTACTACGACGAGGGCTCGGCTGCCGGGGACCGTTACTACGACAAGGGCTCGGCTGCCGGGGAAATAATTGTCGACGAGGGCTCGGCTGCCGGGGACCATTACTACGATGAGGGCTCGGCTGCCGGGGACCATTACTACGACGAGGGCTCGGCTGCCGGGGACCGTTACTACGACGAGGGCTCGGCTGCCGGGGACCATTACTACGACGAGGGCTCGGCTGCCGGGGACCATTACTACGACGAGGGCTCGGCTGCCGGGGACCGTTACTACGACGAGGGCTCGGCTGCCGGGGACCATTACTACGACGAGGGCTCGTCTGCCGGGGAAAAAATTGTCGACGAGGGCTCGGCTGCCGGGGACCATTACTACGACGAGGGCTCGGCTGCCGGGGACCGTTACTACGACAAGGGCTCGGCTGCCGGGGAAACAATTGTCGACGAGGGCTCGGCTTCCGGGGACCATTACTACGACGAGGGCTCGGCTGCCAGGGAAAAAATTGTCGACAAGGACTCGGCTGCCGGGGACCATTACTACGACGAGGGCTCGGCTGCCAGTGAGCATTACTACGACGACGGCTCGGCTACCGGGGACCATTACTACGACGAGGGCTCGGCTGCCGGGGACCATTACTACGACGAGAGCTCGGCTGCCGGGGAAACAATTGTCGACGAGGGCTCGGCTGCCGGGGACTATTACTACGACGAGGGCTCGGCTGCCGGGGACCTTTACTACGACGAGGGCTCGGCTGCCGGGGACCATTAATACGACGAGAGCTCGGCTGCCGGGGAAAAAATTGTCGACGAGGGCTCGACTGCCGGGGACCATTACTACGACGAGGGCTCGGCTGCCGGGGACCATTAATACGACGAGAGCTCGGCTGCCGGGGAAAAAATTGTCGACGAGGGCTCGGCTGCCGGGGACAATTACTACGACGAGGGCTCGCCTGCCGGGGACCATTACTACGACGAGGGCTTGGTTGCCGGGGACCCTTTACTACGACGAGGGCTCGGCTGCCGGGGAAACAATTGTCGACGAGGGCTCGGCTGCCGGGGACCATTACTACAACGAGGGCTCGGCTGCCGGGGACCGTTACTACGATGAGGGCTCGGCTGCCGGGGACCATTACTACGACGAGGGCTCGGCTGCCGGGGCCCGTTACTACGACGAGGGCTCGGCTGCCGGGGACAATTACTACGACGAGGGCTCGGCTGCCGGGGAAACAATTGTCTACGAGGGCTCGACTGCCGGGGACCATTACTACGACGAGGGCTCGGCTGCCGGGGACCATTACTACGACGAGAGCTCGGCTGCCGGGGAAACAATTGTCGACGAGGGCTCGGCTGCCGGGGACCATTACTACGACGAGGTCTCGGCTGCCGGGGAAAAAATTGTCGACGAGTGCTCGGCTGCCGGGGACCATTACTACGACGAGGGCTCGGCTCCCGGGGAAAAAATTGTCGACGAGGTCTCGGCTGCCGGGGACCATTACTACGACGAGGGCTCGGCTGCCGGGGACCATTACTACGACGAGGGCTCGGCTGCCGGGGACCGTTACTACGACGAGGGCTCGGCTGCCGGGGACCGTTACTACGACGAGGGCTCGGCTGCCGGGGACCGTTACTACGATGAGGGCTCGGCTGCCGGGGACCATTACTACGACGAGGGCTCGGCTGCCGGGGACCATTACTACGACGAGGGCTCGGCTGCCGGGGACCATTACTACGATGAGGGCTCGGCTGCTGGGGACCATTACTACGACGAGGGCTCGGCTGCCGGGGACCGTTACTACGACGAGGGCTCGGCTGCCGGGGAAAAAATTGTCGACGAGGGCTCGGCTGCCGGGGACAATTACTACGACGAGGGCTCGCCTGCCGGGGACCATTACTACGACGAGGGCTTGGTTGCCGGGGACCCTTTACTACGACGAGGGCTCGGCTGCCGGGGAAACAATTGTCGACGAGGGCTCGGCTGCCGGGGACCATTACTACAACGAGGGCTCGGCTGCCGGGGAAACAATTGTCGACGAGGGCTCGGCTGCCGGGGACCATTACTACGACGAGGGCTCGTCTGCCGGGGAAAAAATTGTCGACGAGGGCTCGGCTGCCGGGGACCATTACTACGACGAGGGCTCGGCTGCCGGGGACCGTTACTACGACAAGGGCTCGGCTGCCGGGGAAACAATTGTCGACGAGGGCTCGGCTGCCGGGGACCATTACTACGACGAATGCTCGGCTGCCGGGGACCATTACTACGACGAGGGCTCGGCTGCCGGGGACCGTTACTACGACAAGGGCTCGGCTGCCGGGGAAATAATTGTCGACGAGGGCTCGGCTGCCGGGGACCATTACTACGATGAGGGCTCGGCTGCCGGGGACCATTACTACGACGAGGGCTCGGCTGCCGGGGACCGTTACTACGACGAGGGCTCGGCTGCCGGGGACCATTACTACGACGAGGGCTCGGCTGCCGGGGACCATTACTACGACGAGGGCTCGGCTGCCGGGGACCGTTACTACGACGAGGGCTCGGCTGCCGGGGACCATTACTACGACGAGGGCTCGTCTGCCGGGGAAAAAATTGTCGACGAGGGCTCGGCTGCCGGGGACCATTACTACGACGAGGGCTCGGCTGCCGGGGACCGTTACTACGACAAGGGCTCGGCTGCCGGGGAAACAATTGTCGACGAGGGCTCGGCTTCCGGGGACCATTACTACGACGAGGGCTCGGCTGCCAGGGAAAAAATTGTCGACAAGGACTCGGCTGCCGGGGACCATTACTACGACGAGGGCTCGGCTGCCAGTGAGCATTACTACGACGACGGCTCGGCTACCGGGGACCATTACTACGACGAGGGCTCGGCTGCCGGGGACCATTACTACGACGAGAGCTCGGCTGCCGGGGAAACAATTGTCGACGAGGGCTCGGCTGCCGGGGACTATTACTACGACGAGGGCTCGGCTGCCGGGGACCTTTACTACGACGAGGGCTCGGCTGCCGGGGACCATTAATACGACGAGAGCTCGGCTGCCGGGGAAAAAATTGTCGACGAGGGCTCGACTGCCGGGGACCATTACTACGACGAGGGCTCGGCTGCCGGGGACCATTAATACGACGAGAGCTCGGCTGCCGGGGAAAAAATTGTCGACGAGGGCTCGGCTGCCGGGGACAATTACTACGACGAGGGCTCGCCTGCCGGGGACCATTACTACGACGAGGGCTTGGTTGCCGGGGACCCTTTACTACGACGAGGGCTCGGCTGCTGGGGAAACAATTGTCGACGAGGGCTCGGCTGCCGGGGACCATTACTACAACGAGGGCTCGGCTGCCGGGGACCGTTACTACGATGAGGGCTCGGCTGCCGGGGACCATTACTACGACGAGGGCTCGGCTGCCGGGGCCCGTTACTACGACGAGGGCTCGGCTGCCGGGGACAATTACTACGACGAGGGCTCGGCTGCCGGGGAAACAATTGTCTACGAGGGCTCGACTGCCGGGGACCATTACTACGACGAGGGCTCGGCTGCCGGGGACCATTACTACGACGAGAGCTCGGCTGCCGGGGAAACAATTGTCGACGAGGGCTCGGCTGCCGGGGACCATTACTACGACGAGGTCTCGGCTGCCGGGGAAAAAATTGTCGACGAGTGCTCGGCTGCCGGGGACCATTACTACGACGAGGGCTCGGCTCCCGGGGAAAAAATTGTCGACGAGGTCTCGGCTGCCGGGGACCATTACTACGACGAGGGCTCGGCTGCCGGGGACCATTACTACGACGAGGGCTCGGCTGCCGGGGACCGTTACTACGACGAGGGCTCGGCTGCCGGGGACCGTTACTACGACGAGGGCTCGGCTGCCGGGGACCGTTACTACGATGAGGGCTCGGCTGCCGGGGACCATTACTACGACGAGGGCTCGGCTGCCGGGGACCATTACTACGACGAGGGCTCGGCTGCTGGGGACCATTACTACGACGAGGGCTCGGCTGCCGGGGACCTTTACTACGACGAGGGCTCGGCTGCCGGGGACCGTTACTACGACGACGGCTCGGCTGCCGGGGAAAAAATTGTCGACGAGGGCTCGGCTGCCGGGGACCATTACTACGACGAGGGCTCGCCTGCCGGGGACCATTACTACGACGAGGGCTTGGTTGCCGGGGACCGTTTACTACGACGAGGGCTCGGCTGCCGGGGACCATTACTACGACGAGGGCTCGGCTGCCGGGGAAAAAATTGTCGACGAGGGCTCGGCTGCCGGGGACCATTACTACGACGAGGGCTCGGCTGCCGGGGAAAAAATTGTCAACGAGGGCTCGACTGCCGGGGACCATTACTACGACGAGGGCTTGGCTGCTGGGGACCATTACTACTACGAGGGCTCGGCTGCCGGGGACCATTACTACGACGAGGGCTCGGCTGCCGGGGACCATTAATACGACGAGAGCTCGGCTGCCGGGGAAACAATTGTCGACGAGGTCTCGGCTGCCGGGGACAATTACTACGACGAGGGCTCGCCTGCCGGGGACCATTACTACGACGAGTGCTTGGTTGCCGGGGACCCTTTACTACGACGAGGGCTCGGCTGCCGGGGAAACAATTGTCGACGAGGGCTCGGCTGCCGGGGACCATTACTACAACGAGGGCTCGGCTGCCGGGGAAACAATTGTCGACGAGGGCTCGGCTGCCGGGGACCATTACTACGACGAGGGCTCGTCTGCCGGGGAAAAAATTGTCGACGAGGGCTCGGCTGCCGGGGACCATTACTACGACGAGGGCTCGGCTGCCGGGGACCGTTACTACGACAAGGGCTCGGCTGCCGGGGAAACAATTGTCGACGAGGGCTCGGCTGCCGGGGACCATTACTACGACGAATGCTCGGCTGCCGGGGACCATTACTACGACGAGGGCTCGGCTGCCGGGGACCGTTACTACGACAAGGGCTCGGCTGCCGGGGAAACAATTGTCGACGAGGGCTCGGCTGCCGGGGACCATTACTACGACGAGGGCTCGGCTGCCGGGGACCATTACTACGACGAGGGCTCAGCTGCCGGGGACCGTTACTACGACGAGGGCTCGGCTGCCGGGGACCATTACTACGACGAGGGCTCGGCTGCCGGGGACCGTTACTACGACGAGGGCTCGGCTGCCGGGGACCATTACTACGACGAGGGCTCGTCTGCCGGGGAAAAAATTGTCGACGAGGGCTCGGCTGCCGGGGACCATTACTACGACGAGGGCTCGGCTGCCGGGGACCGTTACTACGACAAGGGCTCGGCTGCCGGGGAAACAATTGTCGACGAGGGCTCGGCTGCCGGGGACCATTACTACGACGAGGGCTCGGCTACCAGGGAAAAAATTGTCGACAAGGACTCGGCTGCCGGGGACCATTACTACGACGAGGGCTCGGCTGCCAGTGAGCATTACTACGACGAGGGCTCGGCTGCCGGGGACCATTACTACGACGAGGGCTCAGCTGCCGGGGAAAAAATTGTCGACGAGGGCTCGGCTGCCGGGGACCGTTACTACGATGAGGGCTCGGCTGCCGGGGATCATTACTACGACGAGGGCTCGGCTGCCGGGGCCCGTTACTACGACGAGGGCTCGGCTGCCGGGGACCATTACTACGACGAGGGCTCGGCTGCCGGGGAAACAATTGTCTACGAGGGCTCGACTGCCGGGGACCATTACTACGACGAGGGCTCAACTGCCGGGGACCATTACTACGACGAGAGCTCGGCTGCTGGGGAAACAATTGTCGACGAGGGCTCGGCTGCCGGGGACCATTACTACGACGAGGTCTCGGCTGCCGGGGAAAAAATTGTCGACGAGTGCTCGGCTGCCGGGGACCATTACTACGACGAGGGCTCGGCTCCCGGGGAAAAAATTGTCGACGAGGGCTCGGCTGCCGGGGACCATTACTACGACGAGGGCTCGGCTGCCGGGGACCATTACTACGACGAGGGCTCGGCTGCCGGGGACCGTTACTACGACGAGGGCTCGGCTGCCGGGGACCGTTACTACGACGAGGGCTCGGCTGCCGGGGACCGTTACTACGATGAGGGCTCGGCTGCCGGGGACCGTTACTACGACGAGGGCTCGGCTGCCGGGGACCATTACTACGACGAGGGCTCGGCTGCCGGGGAAACAATTGTCGACGAGGGCTCGGCTGCCGGGGACCATTACTACGACGAGGGCTCGGCTGCCGGGGACCATTACTACGATGAGGGCTCGGCTGCTGGGGACCATTACTACGACGAGGGCTCGGCTGCCGGGGACCTTTACTACGACGAGGGCTCGGCTGCCGGGGACCGTTACTACGACGAGGGCTCGGCTGCCGGGGAAAAAATTGTCGACGAGGGCTCGGCTGCCGGGGACCATTACTACGACGAGGGCTCGCCTGCCGGGGACCATTACTACGACGAGGGCTTGGTTGCCGGGGACCGTTTACTACGACGAGGGCTCGGCTGCCGGGGACCATTACTACGACGAGGGCTCGGCTGCCGGGGAAACAATTGTCGACGAGGGCTCGGCTGCCGGGGACCATTACTACGACGAGGGCTCGGCTGCCGGGGAAAAAATTGTCAACGAGGGCTCGACTGCCGGGGACCATTACTACGACGAGGGCTTGGCTGCCGGGGACCATTACTACTACGAGGGCTCGGCTGCCGGGGACCATTACTACGACGAGGGCTCGGCTGCCGGGGACCGTTACTACGACGAGGGCTCGGCTGCCGGGGACCATTACTATGACGAGGGCTCGTCTGCCGGTGACCATTACTACGACGAGGGCTCGGCTGCCGGGGACCATTACTACGACGAGGGCTCGGCTGCCGGGGACCGTTACTACGACGAGGGCTCGGCTGCCGGAGACCATTACTACGACGAGGGCTCGGCTGCCGGGGACCGTTACTACGACGAGGGCTCGGCTGCCAGGGACCGTTACTACGACAAGGGCTAGGCTGCCGGGGTCCGTTACTACGACGAGGGCTCGGCTGCCGGGGAAACAATTGTCGACGAGGGCTCGGCTGCCGGTGACCATTACTACAACGAGGGCTCGGCTGCCGGGGAAACAATTGTCGACGAGGGCTCGGCTGCCGGGGACCATTACTACGACGAGGGCTCGTCTGCCGGGGAAAAAATTGCCGACGAGGGCTCGACTGCCGGGGACCATTACTACGACGAGGGCTCGGCTGCTGGGGAAAAAATTGTCGACGACGGCTCGGCTGCCAGGGACAATTACTACGACGAGGGCTCGGCTGCCGGAGAAAAAATTGTCGACGAGGGCTCGGCTGCCGGGGACCATTACTACGACGAGGGCTCGGCTGCCGGGGACCATTACTACGACGAGGGCTCGGCTGCCGGGGACCGTTACTACGACGAGGGCTCGGCTGCCGGGGACCGTTACTACGATGAGGGCTCGGCTGCCGGGGACCATTACTACGACGAGGGCTCGGCTGCCGGGGCCCGTTACTACGACGAGGGCTCGGCTGCCGGGGACCATTACTACGACGAGGGCTCGGCTGCCGGGGAAACAATTGTCAACGAGGGCTCGACTGCCGGGGACCATTACTACGACGAGGGCTCGGCTGCCGGGGACCATTACTACGACGAGGGCTCGGCTGCCGGGGACCGTTACTACGACGAGGGCTCGGCTGCCAGGGACCTTTACTACGACGAGGGCTCGGCTGCCGGGGAAACAATTGTCAACGAGGGCTCGACTGCCGGGGACCATTACTACGACGAGGGCTCGGCTGCCGGGGACCATTACTACGACGAGGGCTCGGCTGCCGGGGACCATTACTACGACGAGGGCTCGGCTGCCGGGGACCGTTACTACGACAAGGGCTCGGCTGCCGGGGAAACAATTGTCGACGAGGGCTCGGCTGCCGGGGACCATTACTACGACGAGGGCTCGGCTACCAGGGAAAAAATTGTCGACAAGGACTCGGCTGCCGGGGACCATTACTACGACGAGGGCTCGGCTGCCAGTGAGCATTACTACGACGACGGCTCGGCTACCGGGGACCATTACTACGACGAGGGCTCAGCTGCCGGGGAAAAAATTGTCGACGAGGGCTCGGCTGCCGGGGACCGTTACTACGATGAGGGCTCGGCTGCCGGGGATCATTACTACGACGAGGGCTCGGCTGCCGGGGCCCGTTACTACGACGAGGGCTCGGCTGCCGGGGACCATTACTACGACGAGGGCTCGGCTGCCGGGGAAACAATTGTCTACGAGGGCTCGACTGCCGGGGACCATTACTACGACGAGGGCTCAACTGCCGGGGACCATTACTACGACGAGAGCTCGGCTGCTGGGGAAACAATTGTCGACGAGGGCTCGGCTGCCGGGGACCATTACTACGACGAGGTCTCGGCTGCCGGGGAAAAAATTGTCGACGAGTGCTCGGCTGCCGGGGACCATTACTACGACGAGGGCTCGGCTCCCGGGGAAAAAATTGTCGACGAGGGCTCGGCTGCCGGGGACCATTACTACGACGAGGGCTCGGCTGCCGGGGACCATTACTACGACGAGGGCTCGGCTGCCGGGGACCGTTACTACGACGAGGGCTCGGCTGCCGGGGACCGTTACTACGACGAGGGCTCGGCTGCCGGGGACCGTTACTACGATGAGGGCTCGGCTGCCGGGGACCGTTACTACGACGAGGGCTCGGCTGCCGGGGACCATTACTACGACGAGGGCTCGGCTGCCGGGGAAACAATTGTCGACGAGGGCTCGGCTGCCGGGGACCATTACTACGACGAGGGCTCGGCTGCCGGGGACCATTACTACGATGAGGGCTCGGCTGCTGGGGACCATTACTACGACGAGGGCTCGGCTGCCGGGGACCTTTACTACGACGAGGGCTCGGCTGCCGGGGACCGTTACTACGACGAGGGCTCGGCTGCCGGGGAAAAAATTGTCGACGAGGGCTCGGCTGCCGGGGACCATTACTACGACGAGGGCTCGCCTGCCGGGGACCATTACTACGACGAGGGCTTGGTTGCCGGGGACCGTTTACTACGACGAGGGCTCGGCTGCCGGGGACCATTACTACGACGAGGGCTCGGCTGCCGGGGAAACAATTGTCGACGAGGGCTCGGCTGCCGGGGACCATTACTACGACGAGGGCTCGGCTGCCGGGGAAAAAATTGTCAACGAGGGCTCGACTGCCGGGGACCATTACTACGACGAGGGCTTGGCTGCCGGGGACCATTACTACTACGAGGGCTCGGCTGCCGGGGACCATTACTACGACGAGGGCTCGGCTGCCGGGGACCGTTACTACGACGAGGGCTCGGCTGCCGGGGACCATTACTATGACGAGGGCTCGTCTGCCGGTGACCATTACTACGACGAGGGCTCGGCTGCCGGGGACCATTACTACGACGAGGGCTCGGCTGCCGGGGACCGTTACTACGACGAGGGCTCGGCTGCCGGAGACCATTACTACGACGAGGGCTCGGCTGCCGGGGACCGTTACTACGACGAGGGCTCGGCTGCCAGGGACCGTTACTACGACAAGGGCTAGGCTGCCGGGGTCCGTTACTACGACGAGGGCTCGGCTGCCGGGGACCGTTACTACGACGAGGGCTCGGCTGCCGGGGAAACAATTGTCGACGAGGGCTCGGCTGCCGGTGACCATTACTACAACGAGGGCTCGGCTGCCGGGGGAAACAATTGTCGACGAGGGCTCGGCTGCCGGGGACCATTACTACGACGAGGGCTCGTCTGCCGGGGAAAAAATTGCCGACGAGGGCTCGACTGCCGGGGACCATTACTACGACGAGGGCTCGGCTGCTGGGGAAAAAATTGTCGACGACGGCTCGGCTGCCAGGGACAATTACTACGACGAGGGCTCGGCTGCCGGAGAAAAAATTGTCGACGAGGGCTCGGCTGCCGGGGACCATTACTACGACGAGGGCTCGGCTGCCGGGGACCATTACTACGACGAGGGCTCGGCTGCCGGGGACCGTTACTACGACGAGGGCTCGGCTGCCGGGGACCGTTACTACGACGAGGGCTCGGCTGCCGGGGACCATTACTACGACGAGGGCTCGGCTGCCGGGGCCCGTTACTACGACGAGGGCTCGGCTGCCGGGGACCATTACTACGACGAGGGCTCGGCTGCCGGGGAAACAATTGTCAACGAGGGCTCGACTGCCGGGGACCATTACTACGACGAGGGCTCGGCTGCCGGGGACCATTACTACGACGAGGGCTCGGCTGCCGGGGACCGTTACTACGACGAGGGCTCGGCTGCCAGGGACCTTTACTACGACGAGGGCTCGGCTGCCGGGGACCGTTACTACGACGAGGGCTCGGCTGCCGGGGACCGTTACTACGACGAGGGCTCGGCTGCCGGGGACCATTACTACGACGAGGGCTCGGCTTCCGGGGACCATTACTACGACGAGGGCTCGGCTGCCGGGGAAACAATTGTCGACGAGGGCTCGGCTGCCGGGGACCATTACTACAACGAGGGCTCGGCTGCCGGGGAAACAATTGTCGACGAGGGCTCGGCTGCCGGGGACCGTTACTACGACGAGGGCTCGGCTGCCGGGGACCATTACTACGACGAGGGCTCAGCTGCCGGGGCCCGTTACTACGACGAGGGCTCGGCTGCCGGGGACCATTACTACGACGAGAGCTCGGCTGCCGGGGAAACAATTGTCGACGAGGGCTCGGCTGCCGGGGACCATTATTACGACGAGGGCTCGGCTGCCGGGGACCATTACTACGATGAGGGCTCGGCTGCCGGGGACCGTTACTACGACGAGGGCTTGGCTGCCGGGGAGCATTACTACGACGAGGGCTCGGCTGCCAGGGAAACAATTGTCGACGAGGGCTCGGCTGCCGGGGAACATTACTACGACGAGGGCTCGGCTGCCGGGGACCATTACTACGACGAGGGCTCGGCTGCTGGGGACCATTACTACAACGATGGCTCGGCTGCCGGGGAAACAATTGTCGACGAGGGCTCGACTGCCGGGGACCATTACTACGACGAGGGCTCGGCTGCCGGGGACCATTACTACGACGAGGGCTCGGCTGCCGGGGACCATTACTACGACGAGGGCTCGGCTGCCGGGGAAACAATTGTCTACGAGGGCTCGACTGCCGGGGACCATTACTACGACGAGGGCTCGGCTGCCGGGGACCATTACTACGACGAGAGCTCAGCTGCCGGGGAAACAATTGTCGACGAGGGCTCGGCTGCCGGGGACCATTACTACGACGAGGTCTCGGCTGCCGGGGAAAAAATTGTCGACGAGTGCTCGACTGCCGGGGACCATTACTACGACGAGGGCTCGGCTCCCGGGGAAAAAATTGTCGACGAGGTCTCGGCTGCCGGGGACCATTACTACGACGAGGGCTCGGCTGCCGGGGACCATTACTACGACGAGGGCTCGGCTGCCGGGGACCGTTACTACGAAGAGGGCTCGGCTGCCGGGGACCGTTACTACGACGAGGGCTCGGCTGCCGGGGACCGTTACTACGAAGAGGGCTCGGCTGCCGGGGACCATTACTACGACGAGGGCTCGGCTGCCGGGGACCATTACTACGACGAGGGCTCGGCTGCCGGGGGAAACAATTGTCGACGAGGGCTCGGCTGCCGGGGACCATTACTACGACGAGGGCTCGGCTGCCGGGGACCATTACTACGATGAGGGCTCGGCTGCTGGGGACCATTACTACGACGAGGGCTCGGCTGCCGGGGACCTTTACTACGACGAGGGCTCGGCTGCCGGGGACCGTTACTACGACGAGGGCTCGGCTGCCGGGGAAAAAATTGTCAACGAGGGCTCGGCTGCCGGGGACCATTACTACGACGAGGGCTCGCCTGCCGGGGACCATTACTACGACGAGGGCTTGGTTGCCGGGGACCGTTTACTACGACGAGGGCTCGGCTGCCGGGGACCATTACTACGATGAGGGCTCAACTGCCGGGGAAAAAATTGTCGACGAGGGCTCGGCTGCCGGGGACCATTACTACGACGAGGGCTCGGCTGCCGGGGAAAAAATTGTCAACGAGGGCTCGACTGCCGGGGACCATTACTACGACGAGGGCTTGGCTGCCGGGGACCATTACTACTACGAGGGCTCGGCTGCCGGGGACCATTACTACGACGAGGGCTCGGCTGCCGTGGGACCATTAATACGACGAGAGCTCGGCTGCCGGGGAAACAATTGTCGACGAGGGCTCGGCTGCCGGGGACAATTACTACGACGAGGGCTCGCCTGCCGGGGACCATTACTACGACGAGGGCTTGGTTGCCGGGGACCCTTTACTACGACGAGGGCTCGGCTGCCGGGGAAACAATTGTCGACGAGGGCTCGGCTGCCGGGGACCATTACTACAACAAGGGCTCGGCTGCCGGGGAAACAATTGTCGACGAGGGCTCGGCTGCCGGGGACCATTACTACGACGAGGGCTCGTCTGCCGGGGAAAAAATTGTCGACGAGTGCTCGGCTGCCGGGGACCATTACTACGACGAGGGCTCGGCTGCCGGGGACCGTTACTACGACAAGGGCTCGGCTGCCGGGGAAACAATTGTCGACGAGGGCTCGGCTGCCGGGGACCATTACTACGACGAATGCTCGGCTGCCGGGGACCATTACTACGACGAGGGCTCGGCTGCCGGGGACCGTTACTACGACAAGGGCTCGGCTGCCGGGGAAACAATTGTCGACGAGGGCTCGGCTGCCGGGGACCATTACTACGACGAGGGCTCGGCTGCCGGGGACCATTACTACGATGAGGGCTCGGCTGCCGGGGACCGTTACTACGACGAGGGCTCGGCTGCCGGGGACCATTACTACGACGAGGGCTCGGCTGCCGGGGACCATTACTACGACGAGGGCTCGGCTGCCGGGGACCGTTACTACGACGAGGGCTCGGCTGCCGGGGACCATTACTACGACGAGGGCTCGTCTGCCGGGGAAAAAATTGTCGACGAGGGCTCGGCTGCCGGGGACCATTACTACGACGGGGGCTCGGCTGCCGGGGACCGTTACTACGACAAGGGCTCGGCTGCCGGGGAAACAATTGTCGACGAGGGCTCGGCTGCCGGGGACCATTACTACGACGAGGGCTCGGCTGCCGGGGACCATTACTACGACGAGGGCTCGGCTGCCGGGGACCGTTACTACGACGAGGGCTCGGCTGCCGGGGACCATTACTACGACGAGGGCTCGGCTGCCGGGGACCGTTACTACGACGAGGGCTCGGCTGCCGGGGACCATTACTACGACGAGGGCTCGTCTGCCGGGGAAAAAATTGTCGACGAGGGCTCGGCTGCCGGGGACCATTACTACGACGAGGGCTCGGCTGCGGGGACCGTTACTATGACAAGGGCTCGGCTGCCGGGGAAACAATTGTCGACGAGGGCTCGGCTGCCGGGGACCATTACTACGACGAGGGCTCGGCTACCAGGGAAAAAATTGTCGACAAGGACTCGGCTGCCGGGGACCATTACTACGACGAGGGCTCGGCTGCCAGTGAGCATTACTACGACGACGGCTCGGCTACCGGGGACCATTACTACGACGACGGCTCAGCTGCCGGGGAAAAAATTGTCGACGAGGGCTCGGCTGCCGGGGACCGTTACTACGATGAGGGCTCGGCTGCCAGGGATCATTACTACGACGAGGGCTCGGCTGCCGGGGCCCGTTACTACGACGAGGGCTCGGCTGCCGGGGACCATTACTACGACGAGGGCTCGGCTGCCGGGGAAACAATTGTCTACGAGGGCTCGACTGCCGGGGACCATTACTACGACGAGGGCTCAACTGCCGGGGACCATTACTACGACGAGAGCTCGGCTGCTGGGGAAACAATTGTCGACGAGGGCTCGGCTGCCGGGGACCATTACTACGACGAGGTCTCGGCTGCCGGGGGAAAAAATTGTCGACGAGTGCTCGGCTGCCGGGGACCATTACTACGACGAGGGCTCGGCTCCCGGGGAAAAAATTGTCGACGAGGGCTCGGCTGCCGGGGACCATTACTACGACGAGGGCTCGGCTGCCGGGGACCATTACTACGACGAGGGCTCGGCTGCCGGGGACCGTTACTACGACGAGGGCTCGGCTGCCGGGGGACCGTTACTTACGACGAGGGCTCGGGCTGCCGGGGACCGTTACTACGATGAGGGCTCGGCTGCCGGGGACCGTTACCTACGACGAGGGCTCGGCTGCCGGGGACCATTACTACGACGAGGGCTCGGCTGCCGGGGAAACAATTGTCGACGAGGGCTCGGCTGCCGGGGACCATTACTACGACGAGGGCTCGGCTGCCGGGGACCATTACTACGATGAGGGCTCGGCTGCTGGGGACCATTACTACGACGAGGGCTCGGCTGCCGGGGACCTTTACTACGACGAGGGCTCGGCTGCCGGGGGACCGTTACTACGACGAGGGCTCGGCTGCCGGGAAAAAATTGTCGACGAGGGCTCGGCTGCCGGGGACCATTACTACGACGAGGGCTCGCCTGCCGGGGACCATTACTACGACGAGGGCTTGGTTGCCGGGGACCGTTTACTACGACGAGGGCTCGGCTTGCCGGGGAACATTACTGCGACGAGGGCTCGGCTGCCGGGGAAACAATTGTCGACGAGGGCTCGGCTGCCGGGGACCATTACTACGACGAGGGCTCGGCTGCCGGGGAAAAAAATTGTCAACGAGGGCTCGACTGCCGGGGGACCATTACTACGACGAGGGCTTGGCTGCCGGGGACCATTACTACTACGAGGGCTCGGCTGCCGGGGACCATTACTACGACGAGGGCTCGGCTGCCGGGGACCGTTACTACGACGAGGGCTCGGCTGCCGGGGGACCATTACTATGACGAGGGCTCGTCTGCCGGTGACCATTACTACGACGAGGGCTCGGCTGCCGGGGACCATTACTACGACGAGGGCTCGGCTGCCGGGGACCGTTACTACGACGAGGGCTCGGCTGCCGGAGACCATTACTACGACGAGGGCTCGGCTGCCGGGGACCGTTTACTACGACGAGGGCTCGGCTGCCAGGGACCGTTACTACGACAAGGGCTAGGCTGCCGGGGTCCGTTACTACGACGAGGGCTCGGCTGCCGGGGACCGTTACTACGACGAGGGCTCGGCTGCCGGGGAAACAATTGTCGACGAGGGCTCGGCTGCCGGTGACCATTACTACAACGAGGGCTCGGCTGCCGGGGAAACAATTGTCGACGAGGCTCGGCTGCCGGGGACCATTACTACGACGAGGGCTCGTCTGCCGGGGAAAAAATTGCCGACGAGGGCTCGACTGCCGGGGACCATTACTACGACGAGGGCTCGGCTGCTGGGGAAAAAATTGTCGACGACGGCTCGGCTGCCAGGGACAATTACTACGACGAGGGCTCGGCTGCCGGAGAAAAAATTGTCGACGAGGGCTCGGCTGCCGGGGACCATTACTACGACGAGGGCTCGGCTGCCGGGGACCATTACTACGACGAGGGCTCGGCTGCCGGGGACCGTTACTACGACGAGGGCTCGGCTGCCGGGGACCGTTACTACGATGAGGGCTCGGCTGCCGGGGACCATTACTACGACGAGGGCTCGGCTGCCGGGGCCCGTTACTACGACGAGGGCTCGGCTGCCGGGGACCATTACTACGACGAGGGCTCGGCTGCCGGGGGAAACAATTGTCAACGAGGGCTCGACTGCCGGGGACCATTACTACGACGAGGGCTCGGCTGCCGGGGACCATTACTACGACGAGGGCTCGGCTGCCGGGGACCGTTACTACGACGAGGGCTCGGCTGCCGGGGACCGTTACTACTACGACGAGGGCTCGGCTTCCGGGGACCATTACTACGACGAGGGCTCGGCTGCCGGGGGAAACAATTGTCGACGAGGGCTCGGCTGCCGGGGGACCATTACTACAACGAGGGCTCGGCTGCCGGGGAAACAATTGTCGACGAGGGCTCGGCTGCCGGGGACCGTTACTACGATGAGGGCTCGGCTGCCGGGGACCATTACTACGACGAGGGCTCGGCTGCCGGGGCCCGTTACTACGACGAGGGCTCGGCTGCCGGGGACCATTACTACGACGAGAGCTCGGCTGCCGGGGAAACAATTGTCGACGAGGGCTCGGCTGCCGGGGACCATTATTACGACGAGGGCTCGGCTGCCGGGGACCATTACTACGATGAGGGCTCGGCTGCCGGGGACCGTTACTACGACGAGGGCTTGGCTGCCGGGGAGCATTACTACGACGAGGGCTCGGCTGCCAGGGAAACAATTGTCGACGAGGGCTCGGCTGCCGGGGAACATTACTACGACGAGGGCTCGGCTGCCGGGGACCATTACTACGACGAGGGCTCGGCTGCTGGGGACCATTACTACAACGATGGCTCGGCTGCCGGGGAAACAATTGTCGACGAGGGCTCGACTGCCGGGGGACCATTACTACGACGAGGGCTCGGCTGCCGGGGGACCATTACTACGACGAGGGCTCGGCTGCCGGGGACCATTACTACGACGAGGGCTCGGCTGCCGGGGAAACAATTGTCTACGAGGGCTCGACTGCCGGGGACCATTACTACGACGAGGGCTCGGCTGCCGGGGACCATTACTACGACGAGAGCTCAGCTGCCGGGGAAACAATTGTCGACGAGGGCTCGGCTGCCGGGGACCATTACTACGACGAGGTCTCGGCTGCCGGGGAAAAAATTGTCGACGAGTGCTCGACTGCCGGGGACCATTACTACGACGAGGGCTCGGCTCTCGGGGAAAAAATTGTCGACGAGGTCTCGGCTGCCGGGGACCATTACTACGACGAGGGCTCGGCTGCCGGGGACCATTACTACGACGAGGGCTCGGCTGCCGGGGACCATTACTACGACGAGGGCTCGGCTGCCGGGGAAACAATTGTCGACGAGGGGCTCAGCGGCCGGGGACCATTACTACAACGAGGGCTCGGCTGCCGGGGAAACAATTGTCGACGAGGGCTCGGCTGCCGGGGACCATTACTACGACGAGGGCTCGTCTGCCGGGGAAAAAATTGTCGACGAGGGCTCGGCTGCCGGGGACCATTACTACGACGAGGGCTCGGCTGCCGGGGACCGTTACTACGACAAGGGCTCGGCTGCCGGGGAAACAATTGTCGACGAGGGCTCGGCTGCCGGGGACCATTACTACGAAGAATGCTCGGCTGCCGGGGACCATTACTACGACGAGGGCTCGGCTGCCGGGGACCATTACTACGACGAGGGCTCGGCTGCCGGGGAAAAAATTGTCGACGAGTGCTCGACTGCCGGGGACCAATTACTACGACGAGTGCTCGGCTGCCGGGGACCATTACTACGACGAGGGCTCGGCTGCCGGGGACCGTTACTACGACAAGGGCTTCGGCTTCCGGGGACCATTACTACGACGAATGCTCGGCTGCCGGGGACCATTACTACGACGAGGGCTCGGCTGCCGGGGAAAAAATTGTCGACGAGGGCTCGGCTGCCAGGGACCATTACTACGACGAGGGCTCGGCTGCCGGAGAAAAAATTGTCGACGAGGGCTCGGCTGCCGGGGACCATTACTACGACGAGGGCTCGGCTGCCGGGGACCATTACTACGACGAGGGGCTCGGCTGCCGGGGAAACAATTGTCGACGAGGGCTCGACTGCCGGGGACCATTACTACGACGAGGGGCTCGGCTGCCGGGGACCATTAATACGACGAGAGCTCGGCTGCCGGGGAAAAAATTGTCGACGAGGGCTCGGCTGTCCGGGGACAATTACTACGACGAGGGCTCGCCTGCCGGGGACCATTACTACGACGAGGGCTTGGTTGCCGGGGACCCTTTACTACGACGAGGGCTCGGCTGCCGGGGAAACAATTGTCGACGAGGGCTCGGCTGCCGGGGGACCATTACTACAACGAGGGCTCGGCTGCCGGGGAAACAATTGTCGACGAGGGCTCGGCTGCCGGGGACCATTACTACGACGAGGGGCTCGTCTGCCGGGGGAAAAAATTGTCGACGAGGGCTCGGCTGCCGGGGACCATTACTACGACGAGGGCTCGGCTGCCGGGGACCGTTACTACGACAAGGGCTCGGCTGCCGGGGAAACAATTGTCGACGAGGGCTCGGCTGCCGGGGACCATTACTACGACGAATGCTCGGCTGCCGGGGACCATTACTACGACGAGGGCTCGGCTGCCGGGGACCGTTACTACGACAAGGGCTCGGCTGCCGGGGAAACAATTGTCGACGAGGGCTCGGCTGCCGGGGGACCATTACTACGACGAGGGCTCGGCTGCCGGGGACCATTACTACGACGAGGGCTCGGCTGCCGGGGACCGTTACTACGACGAGGGCTCGGCTGCCGGGGAACATTACTACGACGAGGGCTCGGCTGCCGGGGACCATTACTACGACGAGGGCTCGGCTGCCAGGGACCGTTACTACGACAAGGGCTAGGCTGCCGGGGTCCGTTACTACGACGAGGGCTCGGCTGCCGGGGACCGTTACTACGACGAGGGCTCGGCTGCCGGGGGAAACAATTGTCGACGAGGGCTCGGCTGCCGGTTGACCATTACTACAACGAGGGCTCGGCTGCCGGGGAAACAATTGTCGACGAGGGCTCGGCTGCCGGGGACCATTACTACGACGAGGGCTCGTCTGCCGGGGAAAAAATTGCCGACGAGGGCTCGACTGCCGGGGACCATTACTACGACGAGGGCTCGGCTGCTGGGGAAAAAATTGTCGACGACGGCTCGGCTGCCAGGGACAATTACTACGACGAGGGCTCGGCTGCCGGAGAAAAAATTGTCGACGAGGGGCTCGGCTGCCGGGGACCATTACTACGACGAGGGCTCGGCTGCCGGGGACCATTACTACGACGAGGGCTCGGCTGCCGGGGACCGTTACTACGACGAGGGCTCGGCTGCCGGGGACCGTTACTACGATGAGGGCTCGGCTGCCGGGGACCATTACTACGACGAGGGCTCGGCTGCCGGGGCCCGTTACTACGACGAGGGCTCGGCTGCCGGGGACCATTACTACGACGAGGGCTCGGCTGCCGGGGAAACAATTGTCAACGAGGGCTCGACTGCCGGGGACCATTACTACGACGAGGGCTCGGCTGCCGGGGACCATTACTACGACGAGGGCTCGGCTGCCGGGGACCGTTACTACGACGAGGGCTCGGCTGCCGGGGACCGTTACTACGACGAGGGCTCGGCTTCCGGGGACCATTACTACGACGAGGGCTCGGCTGCCGGGGAAACAATTGTCGACGAGGGCTCGGCTGCCGGGGACCATTACTACAACGAGGGCTCGGCTGCCGGGGAAACAATTGTCGACGAGGGCTCGGCTGCCGGGGACCGTTACTACGATGAGGGCTCGGCTGCCGGGGACCATTACTACGACGAGGGCTCGGCTGCCGGGGCCCGTTACTACGACGAGGGCTCGGCTGCCGGGGACCATTACTACGACGAGAGCTCGGCTGCCGGGGAAACAATTGTCGACGGAGGGCTCGGGCTGCCGGGGACCATTATTACGACGAGGGCTCGGCTGCCGGGGACCATTACTACGATGAGGGCTCGGCTGCCGGGGACCGTTACTACGACGAGGGCTTGGCTGCCGGGGAGCATTACTACGACGAGGGCTCGGCTGCCAGGGAAACAATTGTCGACGAGGGCTCGGCTGCCGGGGAACATTACTACGACGAGGGCTCGGCTGCCGGGGACCATTACTACGACGAGGGCTCGGCTGCTGGGGACCATTACTACAACGATGGCTCGGCTGCCGGGGAAACAATTGTCGACGAGGGCTCGACTGCCGGGGACCATTACTACGACGAGGGCTCGGCTGCCGGGGACCATTACTACGACGAGGGCTCGGCTGCCGGGGACCATTACTACGACGAGGGCTCGGCTGCCGGGGGAAACAATTGTCTACGAGGGCTCGACTGCCGGGGACCATTACTACGACGAGGGCTCGGCTGCCGGGGACCATTACTACGACGAGAGCTCAGCTGCCGGGGAAACAATTGTCGACGAGGGCTCGGCTGCCGGGGACCATTACTACGACGAGGTCTCGGCTCTCGGGGAAAAAATTGTCGACGAGGTCTCGGCTGCCGGGGACCATTACTACGACGAGGGCTCGGCTGCCGGGGACCATTACTACGACGAGGGCTCGGCTGCCGGGGACCATTACTACGACGAGGGCTCGGCTGCCGGGGAAACAATTGTCGACGAGGGCTCGGCGGCCGGGGACCATTACTACAACGAGGGCTCGGCTGCCGGGGAAACAATTGTCGACGAGGGCTCGGCTGCCGGGGACCATTACTACGACGAGGGCTCGTCTGCCGGGGAAAAAATTGTCGACGAGGGGCTCGGCTGCCGGGGGACCATTACTACGACGAGGGCTCGGCTGCCGGGGACCGTTACTACGACAAGGGCTCGGCTGCCGGGGAAACAATTGTCGACGAGGGCTCGGCTGCCGGGGACCATTACTACGAAGAATGCTCGGCTGCCGGGGACCATTACTACGACGAGGGCTCGGCTGCCGGGGACCATTACTACGACGAGGGCTCGGCTGCCGGGGAAAAAATTGTCGACGAGTGCTCGACTGCCGGGGACCATTACTACGACGAGTGCTCGGCTGCCGGGGACCATTACTACGACGAGGGCTCGGCTGCCGGGGACCGTTACTACGACAAGGGCTCGGCTTCCGGGGACCATTACTACGACGAATGCTCGGCTGCCGGGGACCATTACTACGACGAGGGGCTCGGCTGCCGGGGAAAAAAATTGTCGACGAGGGCTCGGCTGCCAGGGACCATTACTACGACGAGGGCTCGGCTGCCGGAGAAAAAATTGTCGACGAGGGCTCGGCTGCCGGGGACCATTACTACGACGAGGGCTCGGCTGCCGGGGGACCATTACTACGACGAGGGCTCGGCTGCCGGGGAAACAATTGTCGACGAGGGCTCGACTGCCGGGGACCATTACTACGACGAGGGCTCGGCTGCCGGGGACCATTAATACGACGAGAGCTCGGCTGCCGGGGAAAAAATTGTCGACGAGGGCTCGGCTGCCGGGGACAATTACTACGACGAGGGCTCGCCTGCCGGGGACCATTACTACGACGAGGGCTTGGTTGCCGGGGACCCTTTACTACGACGAGGGCTCGGCTGCCGGGGAAACAATTGTCGACGAGGGGCTCGGCTGCCGGGGACCATTACTACAACGAGGGCTTCGGCTGCCGGGGAAACAATTGTCGACGAGGGCTCGGCTGCCGGGGGACCATTACTACGACGAGGGCTCGTCTGCCGGGGAAAAAATTGTCGACGAGGGCTCGGCTGCCGGGGACCATTACTACGACGAGGGCTCGGCTGCCGGGGACCGTTACTACGACAAGGGCTCGGCTGCCGGGGAAACAATTGTCGACGAGGGCTCGGCTGCCGGGGACCATTACTACGACGAATGCTCGGCTGCCGGGGACCATTACTACGACGAGGGCTCGGCTGCCGGGGACCGTTACTACGACAAGGGCTCGGCTGCCGGGGAAACAATTGTCGACGAGGGCTCGGCTGCCGGGGACCATTACTACGACGAGGGCTCGGCTGCCGGGGACCATTACTACGACGAGGGCTCGGCTGCCGGGGACCGTTACTACGACGAGGGCTCGGCTGCCGGGGAACATTACTACGACGAGGGCTCGGCTGCCGGGGACCATTACTACGACGAGGGCTCGGCTGCCGGGGGACCGTTACTACGACGAGGGCTCGGCTGCCGGGGACCCTTACTACGACGAGGGCTCGGCTGCCGGGGACCATTACTACGACGAGGGGCTCGTCTGCCGGGGAAAAAATTGTCGACGAGGGCTCGGCTGCCGGGGACAATTACTACGACGAGGGCTCGCCTGCCGGGGACCTTTACTACGACGAGGGCTTGGTTGCCGGGGACCCTTTACTACGACGAGGGCTCGGCTGCCGGGGAAACAATTGTCGACGAGGGCTCGGCTGCCGGGGACCATTACTACAACGAGGGCTCGGCTGCCGGGGGAAACAATTGTCGACGAGGGCTCGGCTGCCGGGGACCATTACTACGACGAGGGCTCGTCTGCGGGGGAAAAAATTGTCGACGAGGGCTCGGCTGCCGGGGACCATTACTAACGACGAGGGCTCGGCTGCCGGGGACCGTTACTACGACAAGGGCTCGGCTGCCGGGGGAAACAATTACGACGAGGGCTCGGCTGCCGGGGACCATTACTACGACGAATGCTCGGCTGCCGGGGACCATTACTACGACGAGGGCTCGGCTGCCGGGGACCGTTACTACGACAAGGGCTCGGCTGCCGGGGGAAACAATTGTCGACGAGGGGCTCGGCTGCCGGGGACCATTACTACGACGAGGGCTCGGCTGCCGGGGACCATTACTACGACGAGGGCTCGGCTGTCGGGGACCGTTACTACGACGAGGGCTCGGCTGCCGGGGACCATTACTACGACGAGGGCTCGGCTGCCGGGGACCATTACTACGACGAGGGCTCGGCTGCCGGGGACCGTTACTACGACGAGGGCTCGGCTGCCGGGGACCATTACTACGACGAGGGCTCGTCTGCCGGGGAAAAAAATTGTCGACGAGGGCTCGGCTGCCGGGGACCATTACTACGACGAGGGCTCGGCTGCCGGGGACCGTTACTACGACAAGGGCTCGGCTGCCGGGGAAACAATTGTCGACGAGGGCTCGTCTTCCGGGGACCATTACTACGACGAGGGCTCGGCTGCCAGGGAAAAAATTGTCGACAAGGACTCGGCTGCCGGGGACCATTACTACGACGAGGGCTCGGCTGCCAGTGAGCATTACTACGACGACGGCTCGGCTACCAGGGGACCATTACTACGACGAGGGCTCGGCTGCCGGGGACCATTACTACGACGAGAGCTCGGCTGCCGGGGAAACAATTGTCGACGAGGGCTTCGGCTGCCGGGGGACTATTACTACGACGAGGGCTCGGCTGCCGGGGACCTTTACTACGACGAGGGCTCGGCTGCCGGGGACCGTTACTACGACGAGGGCTCGGCTGCCGGGGACCATTACTACGACGAGGGCTCGGCTGCCGGGGACCATTACTACGACGAGGGCTCGGCTGCCGGGGACCGTTACTACGACGAGGGCTCGGCTGCCGGGGAAACAATTGTCGACGAGGGCTCGGCTGCCGGGGACCATTACTACGACGACGGGCTCGGCTGCCGGGGACCATTACTACGACGAGGGCTCGGCTGCCGGGGACCGTTACTACGACGAGGCTCGGCTGCCGGGGACCATTACTACGACGAGGGCTCGGCTGCCGGGGACCATTACTACGACGAGGGCTCGGCTGCCGGGGAAACAATTGTCGACGAGGGGCTCCGGCGGCCGGGGACCATTACTACAACGAGGGCTCGGCTGCCGGGGAAACAATTGTCGACGAGGGCTCGGCTGCCGGGGACCATTACTACGACGAGGGCTCGTCCTGCCGGGGAAAAAATTGTCGACGAGGGCTCGGCTGCCGGGGACCATTACTACGACGAGGGCTCGGCTGCCGGGGACCGTTACTACGACAAGGGCTCGGCTGCCGGGGAAACAATTGTCGACGAGGGCTCGGCTGCCGGGGACCATTACTACGACGAATGCTCGGCTGCCGGGGACCATTACTACGACGAGGGCTCGGCTGCCGGGGACCATTACTACGACGAGGGCTCGGCTGCCGGGGAAAAAATTGTCGACGAGTGCTCGACTGCCGGGGACCATTACTACGACGAGTGCTCGGGAGCCGGGGACCATTACTACGACGAGGGCTCGGCTGCCGGGGACCGTTACTACGACAAGGGCTCGGCTGCCGGGGACCATTACTACGACGAATGCTCGGCCTGCCGGGGACCATTACTACGACGAGGGCTCGGCTGCCGGGGAAAAAATTGTCGACGAGGGCTTCGGCTGCCGGAGACCATTACTACGACGAGGGCTCGGCTGCCGGGGACCATTACTACGACGAGGGCTCGGCTGCCGGGGGAAACAATTGTCGACGAGGGCTCGACTGCCGGGGACCATTACTACGACGAGGGCTCGGCTGCCGGGGACCATTAATACGACGAGAGCTCGGCTGCCGGGGAAAAAATTGTCGACGAGGGCTCGGCTGCCGGGGACCATTACTACGACGAGGGCTCGCCTGCCGGGGACCATTACTACGACGAGGGCTTGGTTGCCGGGGACCCTTTACTACTACGAGGGCTCGGCTGCCGGGGAAACAATTGTCGACGAGGGCTCGGCTGCCGGGGACCATTACTACAACGAGGGCTCGGCTGCCGGGGAAACAATTGTCGACGAGGGCTCGGCTGCCGGGGACCATTACTACGACGAGGGCTCGTCTGCCGGGGAAAAAATTGTCGACGAGGGCTCGGCTGCCGGGGACCATTACTACGACGAGGGCTCGGCTGCCGGGGACCGTCTACTACGACAAGGGCTCGGCTGCCGGGGAAACAATTGTCGATGAGGGCTCGGCTGCCGGGGACCATTACTACGACGAATGCTCGGCTGCCGGGGACCATTACTACGACGAGGGCTCGGCTGCCGGGGACCGTTACTACGACAAGGGCTCGGCTGCCGGGGAAACAATTGTCGACGAGGGCTCGGCTGCCGGGGACCATTACTACGACGAGGGCTCGGCTGCCGGGGACCATTACTACGACGAGGGCTCGGCTGCCGGGGACCGTTACTACGACGAGGGCTCGGCTGCCGGGGACAATTACTACGACGAGGGCTCGGCTGCCGGGGACCATTACTACGACGAGGGCTCGGCTGCCGGGGACCGTTACTACGACGAGGGCTCGGCTGCCGGGGACCATTACTACGACGAGGGCTCGGCTGCCGGGGACCATTACTACGACGAGGGCTCGTCTGCCGGGGAAAAAAATTGTCGACGAGGGCTCGGCTGCCGGGGACCATTACTACGACGAGGGCTCGGCTGCCGGGGGACCGTTACTACGATGAGGGCTCGGCTGCCGGGGACCATTACTACGACGAGGGCTCGGCTGCCGGGGCCCGTTACTACGACGAGGGCTCGGCTGCCGGGGACAATTACTACGACGAGGGCTCGGCTGCCGGGGAAACAATTGTCTACGAGGGCTCGACTGCCGGGGACCATTACTACGACGAGGGCTCGGCTGCCGGGGACCATTACTACGACGAGAGCTCGGCTGCCGGGGAAACAATTGTCGACGAGGGCTCGGCTGCCGGGGACCATTACTACGACGAGGTCTCGGCTGCCGGGGAAAAAATTGTCGACGAGTGCTCGGCTGCCGGGGACCATTACTACGACGAGGGCTCGGCTCCCGGGGAAAAAATTGTCGACGAGGTCTCGGCTGCCGGGGACCATTACTACGACGAGGGCTCGGCTGCCGGGGACCATTACTACGACAGGGCTCGGCTGCCGGGGGACCGTTACTACGACGAGGGCTCGGCTGCCGGGGACCGTTACTACGACGAGGGCTCGGCTGCCGGGGACCGTTACTACGATGAGGGCTCGGCTGCCGGGGACCATTACTACGACGAGGGCTCGGCTGCCGGGGACCATTACTACGACGAGGGCTCGGCTGCTGGGGACCATTACTACGACGAGGGCTTCGGCTGCCGGGGACCTTTACTACGACGAGGGCTCGGCTGCCGGGGACCGTTACTACGACGACGGCTCGGCTGCCGGGGAAAAAAATTGTCGACGAGGGATCGGCTGCCGGGGACCATTACTACGACGAGGGCTCGCCTGCCGGGGACCATTACTACGACGAGGGCTTGGTTGCCGGGGACCGTTTACTACGACGAGGGCTCGGCTGCCGGGGACCATTACTACGACGAGGGCTCGGCTGCCGGGGAAAAAATTGTCGACGAGGGCTCGGCTGCCGGGGACCATTACTACGACGAGGGCTCGGCTGCCGGGGAAAAAATTGTCAACGAGGGCTCGACTGCCGGGGACCATTACTACGACGAGGGCTTGGCTGCTGGGGACCATTACTACTACGAGGGCTCGGCTGCCGGGGACCATTACTACGACGAGGGCTCGGCTGCCGGGGACCATTAATACGACGAGAGCTCGGCTGCCGGGGAAACAATTGTCGACGAGGGCTCGGCTGCCGGGGACAATTACTACGACGAGGGCTCGCCTGCCGGGGGACCATTACTACGACGAGGGCTTGGTTGCCGGGGACCCTTTACTACGACGAGGGCTCGGCTGCCGGGGAAACAATTGTCGACGAGGGCTCGGCTGCCGGGACCATTACTACAACGAGGGCTCGGCTGCCGGGGAAACAATTGTCGACGAGGGCTCGGCTGCCGGGGACCATTACTACGACGAGGGCTCGTCTGCCGGGGAAAAAATTGTCGACGAGGGCTCGGCTGCCGGGGGACCATTACTACGACGAGGGCTCGGCTGCCGGGGACCGTTACCTACGACAAGGGCTCGGCTGCCGGGGAAACAATTACGACGAGGGGCTCGGCTGCCGGGGACCATTACTACGACGAATGCTCGGCTGCCGGGGACCATTACTACGACGAGGGCTCGGCTGCCGGGGACCGTTACTACGACAAGGGCTCGGCTGCCGGGGAAACAATTGTCGACGAGGGGCTCGGCTGCCGGGGACCATTACTACGACGAGGGCTCGGCTGCCGGGGACCATTACTACGACGAGGGCTCGGCTGCCCGGGGACCGTTACTACGACGAGGGCTCGGCTGCCGGGGACCATTACTACGACGAGGGCTCGGCTGCCGGGGACCGTTACTACGACGAGGGCTCTGGCTGCCGGGGACCATTACTACGACGAGGGCTCGTCTGCCGGGGAAAAAATTGTCGACGAGGGCTCGGCTGCCGGGGACCATTACTACGACGAGGGCTCGGCTGCCGGGGACCGTTACTACGACAAGGGCTTCGGCTGCCGGGGAAACAATTGTCGACGAGGGCTCGGCTGCCGGGGACCATTACTACGACGAGGGCTCGGCTACCAGGGAAAAAATTGTCGACAAGGACTCGGCTGCCGGGGACCATTACTACGACGAGGGCTCGGCTGCCAGTGAGCATTACTACGACGACGGCTCGGCTACCGGGGGACCATTACTACGACGAGGGCTCAGCTGCCGGGGAAAAAATTGTCGACGAGGGCTCGGCTGCCGGGGACCGTTACTACGATGAGGGCTCGGCTGCCGGGGATCATTACTACGACGAGGGCTCGGCTGCCGGGGCCCGTTACCTACGACGAGGGCTCGGCTGCCGGGGACCATTACTACGACGAGGGCTCGGCTGCCGGGGAAACAATTGTCTACGAGGGCTCGACTGCCGGGGACCATTACTACGACGAGGGCTCAACTGCCGGGGACCATTACTACGACGAGAGCTCGGCTGCTGGGGAAAACAATTGTCGACGAGGGCTCGGCTGCCGGGGACCATTACTACGACGAGGTCTCGGCTGCCGGGGAAAAAATTGTCGACGAGTGCTCGGCTGCCGGGGACCATTACTACGACGAGGGCTCGGCTCCCGGGGAAAAAATTGTCGACGAGGGCTCGGCTGCCGGGGACCATTACTACGACGAGGGCTCGGCTGCCGGGGACCATTACTACGACGAGGGCTCGGCTGCCGGGGACCGTTACTACGACGAGGGCTCGGCTGCCGGGGACCGTTACTACGACGAGGGCTCGGCTGACGGGGACCGTTACTACGATGAGGGCTCGGCTGCCGGGGGACCGTTACTACGACGAGGGCTCGGCTGCCGGGGACCCATTACTACGACGAGGGCTCGGCTGCCGGGGAAACAATTGTCGACGAGGGCTCGGCTGCCGGGGACCATTACTACGACGAGGGCTCGGCTGCCGGGGACCATTACTACGATGAGGGCTCGGCTGCTGGGGACCATTACTACGACGAGGGCTCGGCTGCCGGGGACCTTTACTACGACGAGGGCTCGGCTGCCGGGGACCGTTACTACGACGAGGGCTCGGCTGCCGGGGGGAAAAAATTGTCGAACGAGGGGCTCGGCTGCCGGGGACCATTACTACGACGAGGGCTCGCCTGCCGGGGACCATTACTACGACGAGGGCTTGGTTGCCGGGGACCGTTTACTACGACGAGGGCTCGGCTGCCGGGGGAACATTACTACGACGAGGGCTCGGCTGCCGGGGAAACAATTGTCGACGAGGGCTCGGCTGCCGGGGACCATTACTACGACGAGGGCTCGGCTGCCGGGGGAAAAAATTGTCAACGAGGGCTCGACTGCCGGGGACCATTACTACGACGAGGGCTTGGCTGCCGGGGGACCATTACTACTACGAGGGCTCGGCTGCCGGGGACCATTACTACGACGAGGGCTCGGCTGCCGGGGACCGTTACTACGACGAGGGCTCGGCTGCCGGGGGACCATTACTATGACGAGGGCTCGTCTGCCGTGACCATTACTACGACGAGGGCTCCTCTGCCGGGGACCATTACTACGACGAGGGCTCGGCTGCCGGGGACCGTTACTACGACGAGGGGCTCGGCTGCCGGAGACCATTACTACGACGAGGGCTCGGCTGCCGGGGACCGTTACTACGACGAGGGCTCGGCTGCCAGGGACCGTTACTACGACAAGGGCTAGGCTGCGGGGTCCGTTACTACGACGAGGGCTCGGCTGCCGGGGGACCGTTACTACGACGAGGGCTCGGCTGCCGGGGAAACAATTGTCGACGAGGGCTCGGCTGCCGGT